>NC_085045.1:4255091-4355136 GCF_963692335.1 Osmerus eperlanus | reverse complement strand
TGTGCGTGTACTGTACAGGTGATGCTGTCCGGATGTGCCCGTGTGTGTCGCCACTTACATTTGGCTTTTTGAGCGTGTGGTGGAATGAGACTACGCGCTCTGTGAACATCCACATGCAAGAGCTCAGCTAGAGCAGGTGGATGTGGTTTCCAGACGTGTGTGTGTGTGTGTGTGTGTTGTGTGTGTTTGTGTGTGTTTGTGTGTGTGTGTAGGCTATGAGGACAGTGCTGTAACTAGATGTTAGTAAGTCTTCGCTGGCGGATGCCTGACGGTTGAGCTGCCAGCTGGCAGCCGTTCTGTTTGTAGTTGGTGGTAATCTATTATCTGTGAGTGCAGTGGATTGCTTGCTTAGACCTCAACAGCGTAATTACAGATTAATTCTCAAGGCTACAGGTAACACTGTAAAAAAAAAAACAAGTAATACAATGTTTTTTTAATTAAAAACAATTCTGTCAAAATAAATCTACAATGTTTTGCAAGAAAAGTATTCAGGTCCAACATTTTTAGGGGGATATTCTTAACCTCAATGTTTTTTTACTGTGTTTTTGGTCGAAAATACAGTCATTTGAGATTTTGGACTCGATTTTCATGTGTCTGTTATCTGTGTGTGCATACACGCAGATAATTCACTAGTAAGCTAAGCTAAGAGATAAGTGAGATAATTGGCTTGTGTGATTATCAGTCCTTGATGAGTCTATGATGAAAGCAGACAGATCTGAATGAGTGCTGATGTCGGGGTGGATCTGTCAGGGGGGGGGGGGGGGGGGGTGGGGAGATGTAGTCAAGCCCCCCCCACCCCCATAATCAAGTGATGACCCATTTTCCCGCGGCCCCACTTGTGGGAAGCGTCTGAAGCCCCGTCTCTCTGAGCAGACGGACAGGATGGCTCGGGGTGGATCGCATGCGGGGGCCATTGTTAACCCGTCGCCACGGATACAGGGCTAAGGGCCTGACCACCCTGAAATTTTGGGGGGGTCTTTAACGCTGAATGGCAGATTCGGAGAGAATGGGAGGTGAGCCTGTACTTCTAAACTCAACACGTGCAGGGGGAACATACTGGAGGAAACACTGGGGGGGGAAACACATGAGACACATCGCCACGGATACCAGCACGGCCCCTTCAAAGACTACCCGCACTATACACGGACACTTGAAAGGCCGACATCATAACACAACTAAGACGCGTTTTGTCGGACGTTTTTGCGCGATGCAGCACCTCTCCCCCCGTGGTGCTTTAGACTAGCAACACAGCCAGGACAAAGGACAACACTGGCAGCCTGGGATAGCTCCCCGGGGTGACTCATTAGAATTCCGCTTAAGCAGGATGTGTGAGAGCCAGGGGCACATCCCACCGCTGGCTCATCGGCAAGCTGCGCCGAGCACACTGCACCCGGCCTCGACCGTCGACCCCCCTCAGAGCTGCCTCTTTCTGAGGCTGGTCTCACAACAGGGCCGGGGGAAGCGCTGTAAAGACTCGCTTGAACGTCGCCACGCACTCACACACTTGAGCGCATCCAAACCGAACAACAACAATCTCTCCGACTCACCTGCTCTCTCCCTCAAGGCCCAAAACCCGAAAGGGTGTTTAGATGAGGGCGTTTAAAAAAACAAACCCAAAAAGATCAGTTTGGTCTTCCATCTCTGGACAACATCCAGCGACTGACAGCTTTAATATCCACCACTTAAACGTCCTCACTGAGAGGGGCCTGGAGCATCCCTGCCTGGATGCAGGCCCTCTGTTATTCTTGGGCTAAGAGGCTGGTACTGCTCCGTGCCAGAGATCAACGCAGGCAGGCCCTTAACCATGATCTATGAACTGTTTCATGACGCTGGCAGCAGGGGTGACATCAGAGGAGGGGAATGCGTCAGGGATGACAGGCTGCCCTGGAGTGGATCTGGGGGAGAGAAGAGAGGGGGAGAGACACGGAGAACGAGGGAGAGAAAGGAAGAGGGAGAGAAAGAGACAGAGATAGAGAGAAAGAGCCTTTCTCTGACCCCCCCCCCCCCCTCCCCTCACAGCATGCCAGGCAGTCCAGGCAGCGCCGGTTGTAAACGGGACCAGGTCAGGGCTCGTCAAGCGGCCGCGGTAACAGACAGACACCACGTCTGCTGGATCCCGCCGTTTACCTCCCTCGCTCCGTACGGAGAGGAGGGAGGAGGTAACCAGACCCTGAGCCCAGGGAGGCTAGGTGTGGAGGAGAGGAAGGAGAAGGTGGGAGGGGGAAGCGGGAAGGTAAGATAGCAGGCCTGGCCCCCCCCTCCCCCTCCCCCCTCCCCTCCCCCCTCCCCCCCCCACACACACACAGATGAAAGCAGAGGAAACAGGATGCGGGAGGTGTGAGGGGAGGCGAGCGAGACAGGTGGAGGTGACAGCTACGCGTGAGAGATGCTGAGGAGGATGGGGCGGGGAGGTGCCGGGGAGGGGAGTGGAGGGGAGGGGGGGGGGCGGAGGGGAACAGCTAGGTGGGGGGGGCGGGGGGGGGGGCAGAGGGGAACAGCTAGGTGTCAGCCTGGTGGAGACAGAGGGGGAGGCAGGTTTGCACGGAGACGGCGAGCTGTAATGTTGCCAACGTACAGGGGTGGATTCCATGAGCCGTTTGTCGAACGGCATGTGACACACACACTTTGGTGACGTCTCCCAGGAAGAGAAAACCATGCGGAGTGTTAAAGAACACTCTGTGTTCCCAAAACAACACGTTTCATTAAGTTGGACTTATAATTGTTCCATGCAATGTTTCATTAAGAGCACGCAGTCAAGAATGCGGACACGCAAGGTGTACGCATTCCACATTTTCCCCTAATTATTACCAGTCACCACTACAGAACGCTCTCATAGGGGAACTGTTCTCTCACTTCATTGCAGTGTCCTCAACAAAAATAGCAGAAATCGTACTAAGGTCTTCACCTATTTCAGAGCTGTGATTAGAGTCTTGTAATCTCAAACGGCCAGGCTGTGTGTGATGTGTGTGTGTGTGTGTGTGTGTGAGTGTGAGAGAGAGGGAGGGAGAGAGAGAGAGAGAGAGAGAGAGAGAGAGAGAGAGAGAGAGAGAGAGAGAGAGAGAGAGAGAGAGAGAGAGAGGAGAGAGAGAGAGAGAGAGAGAGAGAGAGAGAGAGAGAGAGAGAGAGAGAGAGAGAGAGAGAGAGAGAGAGAGAGAGATGGACAGGCTAGCAAGGCAATACCGGCTCAAAGTGGACATTGTCAACGAAACTTTCATTGCTGAGTACCCTCGTGCCAGCTGCCTTCTCCAGTGAATGTTAATACGTTCTCACTTCATCCCATCTGCCGCTTTGAACCCTAAATCCAGGGAGAAGTTGGCCTTTTTACTCCTCATTAACAGAGTGGACTTTAAGTGCCTCTGAAATCACAAAGAAGGTCAAAGGTGACGTGGGTGTTAGGCGGATGATATTCAAGCCGTTTTCCCTTGTCAGAGTGCCTGGATTACAGTGCTGGTCTCTGACGGTTTAGTGTACAAACCGATTGGGTTTAAATGACCTTCTTTCTTGTGATCCATTCTCCCTCGTTGTGGATGATAATCACTTGGTTCTGTGTTCCCAGGGATACTGTGCACGGCCTCAGCAGAGAGCTGTCTGTCATCCCCCTGTCAGAACGGAGGCACCTGCCTGGAGTCCATGGGGGCCTACGCATGCCTGTGCCCCGCAGGGCCCGACAGGTACACAGGCCGGCACTGCGAGCGCCTGGACGTGGACGCGTGCGGGAGCGGCCCCTGTGCCGGCGCCCGCTCCCGCTGCGTGGACGCCGTGGACGCCTACACCTGTCACTGTCCCCGGGCTACGCGGGGGAGGACTGCCGGGGGGCGGCCAGGGACTGCTCGGAGGAGCCGTGCCTCAACGGCGCCACGTGCCAGGAGACCCCGGACGGCCACGAGTGCCTCTGCGCCCCGGGGTACGAGGGCGCCGACTGCGAGGAGGACGTGGACGAGTGCCGGTCGGAGCCCTGCCACAACGGAGCCATCTGTAAAGACCGGGTTGACGGCTTCAGTGTTTCTGCGTGCCCGGTTTCCAGGGCTCCCGGTGCGGGATGGACATCAACGAGTGTGCCTCGCGGCCGTGCCAGAACAACGGGACGTGCGTGGACGAAATGGACCGCTACTGGTGTGACTGCCAGCTGGGCTACGAAGGTGAGACGGAGGTCATCTCCCTCAGACGAGCAGGGTGGGGGGATCGTGGGATGGCCGAGTCAGCCTCTCTCATCGCCCTCGCGCGTGTGTGTTTGGTTTTGTCTGTGTGTGCATCCCCCCGCCCTCCTCCAGGCTTGAACTGCGAGGTGGAGAGCGACGAGTGCGAGGAGCGCCCGTGCCGGAACGGAGCCACCTGCCGCGACCGTGTCGGCGCGTACGCCTGCGACTGCGTGCCGGGGTTCGACGGCTTCGACTGCGAGGTCAACGTGGACGAGTGTGCCAGCGCGCCCTGCCTGAACGAGGGCGCCTGCGTCGACCTGGTCAACAGGTACAGCCCTCTCTCTCTCTCTCTCTCTCTGCTCCTATCAGCTGCGGCGGCTACAGATTAGCCCCAATGTGTCGCCCAGGAACATGTCATCCTATGGAGCCCTCGCAGGCACTAAGTTTACTGGGGCAGGGATAAGGCGTAAGCCAATTATTTCAGAGGTTGATTAAACATTACGTGGAAAGTTGGGAAAACCGGACAGAGGGCTTGGACGAGATCCATCTATCGTGTTCTGAGTGGACACCTCCACGGACTGAACTAAACTCTGTGTTTTGTACGCAATTCATGACGGGAGGTTGCACTCTTCAGATGTCGAAGTGATATGGATTTCTATGCATACGCAAATGACAAACACTGAAGTGAATGACGTTTATGGGATGTTCACATTCCCATAGGCCGTGTGTTCCGGTCTCTGGGATGAACGTCAATGAACGTTGAGCGTCGTCATGACGGTCTGTCAGAAACACGACCCCTAAGATCTGCGTTGCGTTGTTCCCCAGCTACGAATGCGAGTGTGCCGGGACGGGCTTCAAGGGGCTGCTCTGCGAGGAGGACATCCCTGAATGTGCTTCTGACCCCGTCAACACGGAGCCACCTGCCTGGAGGGGGTCAACCAGTACAGCTGCACATGCTGGCCAGGTACACACACACACACACACGGCCATCTGCTTTCGTTTAAGACTGCACAATCTACTACGCTAATCGAAATAAAAGTCTTTTTTTAGATGACTTATACATATACCAGTACATTATATGTTATACATAGATATTATATGCCCCCTAGTGCACGACAGGGGGCTGTTTTCCTCAGAGCATCAACAACACCACGGCACCCTGCTTTCCTGACCGTCCACAAACACATGCACACAAGAGTACAACGCAGATGTGTTGAGGCTTACCGATGGGTGACTGTGTGTGTGTGTGTGTGCGTGTGTGTTGTGTGTGTTTTGACAGGTTACGAGGGTCACAACTGCCAGGAGGACGTGGACGAGTGCGAGGAGGAGCCCTGTCAGAACGGCGGCGAGTGTTTCCAGCGCTCGGAGGCGCTCCGCTATGGCGTGCTGCCTGAGCTGGCGGGAGAGTTCAGATACGAGGAGGCAGCAGGCTACCTCTGCCACTGTCTCCCCGGGTTCACAGGTCAGTCTCCAGTCCACACCGCGGTCCTAACTCGAAATAACAGGGTTACACTGATCAAATATTCAGCGGGACAGTGTCATCTGAACAAAGGAATATGTAAGACAGGGCTCCGGTCAATGACACAGCAAATTGATACAAATAAGAACATTTTGACTCAAATAATCAAATGATCGACAGGTGTTTGACTGTGTTGTTGAGTGATGAGGGGACGCCGTCCTGTGTTGCAGGGGAGAGCTGTGCGATCAACGTGGACGAGTGCGAGTCTGACCCCTGCCAGAACAGAGGAACCTGCCTGGACCTGGACGACTCGTACCAGTGCGTGTGCGCTCCTGGCTTCACAGGTACACCCCCCCACACCCCCTCGACGAGGCCGCGCGCGTCAGGACTCCAAATCCTCCTCTTCTCGTGACTTCACGCATTAGCGTCGAAAAGGAGAGACGGTGCCGTCGAAATCCTCCGTGTGGCATGTTACACGCACAGAGCAAACACCCTGAATTCACTCGCTGGGACACTTAAGGTGTAATCCAAGTCCTGCTGACCATCCTCTCCCAGGCTGCCAGGGAGTTAATAGATCCTTAGTAGGGATTTGTCACCTCCAGTCAAAACAGAGGGAAAACTCGGACCGAAAAAAAACAGTTTGACCTTGAGATACAAAAACAAGGCTGGCTCGGACACAACAGCGGTCGCCATGCTGGGGTAGCTCATGGGACTCCTGGTAGAGGGGGTCGGGAGAGGGAGAGACAAGGAGCTGTGACAGGGTGGGGATGGATGGACATATGGAGGGGTCGCGAAACAGGAGGAAATCCTATAAAACCAGCCATATGTCAGTCGCCCGTCCCCGGGCTTTAAACGGGGGTCTTTTCTTAATTTTGACCAGTGGGGGAGGGATTATTGACAAGCTGCTTAAAGGCCTAATCAACGGCCACTGTTAAAAAAACAAAGCATGAAAGATGTCCGTCGAAAAACAATCACACCCGCGTAAAACGCATAGTTGCAGAATCTTGCTGCATTTTCATGCTGGGAAGGGCCTTCGACTGCCATTGTGCAACAGGCACCAACAATTCAAGCGGTAATAACACACCTAGAGAGTAAGATACATTATGATCCCGCTAACTTTCCTTTGCACGTGCCTTCTGGGTTTTTCCGACTTTCCACGTGCACACACCGTCCGGCAGGCTGAGCCAATTACTCGAGTACCCCCTTCACACTCTCCTCGCATCCCCCTTCAGCTCGCCCAAGACAGGGCTTGGGGGGGGGGCTCAGCTGAAGCCTGTCTGCCTTGCCTCTAACGCCGTCTGCCACTAGCGGGCATCTCTTAGGCATTGATCAGGGAGGGACTACCGCAGGCCCGCAACATTCCTGTTGTCAGCAGTGACACGAGCCAGCTGGGAGGGGAGGCTTACGGCTCAGCCCGGGCCGGGCTGCAGTGAGGAGGCTGGGAGGGGAGAGGAGGGAGGGAGGGAGGAAGGGAGGGAGGGAGGGAGGGAAGGAAGGGGAGGGAGGGAGGGAGGAGGGTGGGCAGGGCTGGACTCTAATCACTCCTGCCTGCCTGGTACAGAGTGGTGGGGAGTGTACAGCCTGGGTGTCTGTTTATACTACAAGTGTGAGTGTGTGTGTGTGTGTGTGTGAGAGAGAGAGGGACAGAGAGAGAGAGAGAGAGAGGCTACGGATCGCTTCTTTGGGACCTGCCGGCCGTGTGCGTGTTAGTGTGTGTGTTGACTGCGGCTGTCCCTGGGAGAGCAGAGAATGAGGGAGGTACTGCTGATACTGCTGTGGTGCTGCTGGACGGGACACCGGGGGCTGACAGGTATAGTAAACACCTTGTGGAGAGGCTGGTGTGGAGGGCTGGAGGAGGGCGGATGAACAGGTCCAGAGCTTCTCTTGTTTCAAACCAAAGACTGTTTGAGGGCCTTGTTCGTGGTTTTCCATTGAGCACTGAGATGGGGATCAATTGGTGTTTGGTAAACATAGTAGATCGAATGCGAGTGTGGTAACGACAACAGATTGCGTTGTGTGCTTGTGGCGCAGGGAGAAAGGGCAGTAGCAGAAGTCGGTCTGTTATGAAATATTTCAAAGGTCCGGCAAAATCCACTTAGCGTAATATCAGACGTTCATTCATAATGCGTTAATCAATTTAAGATCAAATTCCCTGCCTAAAGTCGTTAGCGGGCTCTTTGCTAAACTCATTTCCTAATTAGCCGATGTCATGTAATCGAGTCCTTCCTGCAGAGCCGTGTTCGTGCTGGTGTGCTTTGATCTGCATGTGATTAACTCATTCGGTTCGACGGTCCAGACATGAAGTCTCCTGTCGAAGACAGCACAACACGCCTGCCAGACTGGGCTCATGTGTGGGGGGGTTTGAGCAGGCTAATGCAGCCCCCCCGGAAAGCAGATTTAGGAGAGAGGTTTTGCGCTGACGCTTGTTTTCCCGACCCCGCCAGGTGTGCACTGCGAGGTGGACGTGGACGAGTGCGAGAGCCAGCCGTGTCAGAACGGCGCCCGGTGCGAGGACGCCGTAGACGCGTACGCCTGCCGCTGCCCCGAGGCCGAGCCCGGCCGGGAGCCCTGGGGCGGCCGGCACTGCGACGTGACGCTGACCGGATGCCGGGGCCACGCGTGCGCCAACGGGGCCGTCTGCGTGCCCGTCTTGGCGGAAGGCCGGCACGACTACACCTGCTCCTGCGCCCCGGGCTACACCGGGCGCCGCTGTAACACCTCCACCACCTTCTCCTTCTCTGAGGAGGGCTATCTCCACATCCGGCTGCCTGCTGCCAACAGGACCAGAAGGCAGGCAGGAGACCCCCCACACCAGCACGGCCTCCACGTCAAGCTACGCTTCAGGACCACGCTCCCCGACGTCCTGCTCTTCCACGCCGCCGCCAGCGACCACTCCGTGACGCTGGAGGTCGTCGGCGGTTTTGCGCGGGTCCGCGGCCAATCGGGGAAGACGCCGCAGGTCACGCGGCGGGTCAATGACGGAGACTGGTACGAGGCGAGCGTGAGCGCGAACGAGACGCTGGCGCTGGCGGTGAGGGGGGCGGGCTGCGGCCGAGAGGGCTGCACGGCGGACGGCGAGACCCACAACCACCTGACGTTCCCCCAGTGGAGTTCCTACTCCCAGCTGTACGTAGGGGGCGCCCCCCCGGGGCTTCGGCCCAGTCCCCTGAATCAGACACGCTTCCTGGGCTGCATGCAGGACCTGGAGGTGGATCACCAGCTGGTGCTGCCCCAGGACGTGGCCGAGGAGCAGGCCAGTCACATGGAGCTGGGCTGCAACAAGACCGACTGGTGCCTCCCGGACACCTGCTCGGAGCATGGACGCTGCGTGGACCTGTGGGTGAGCTCCCGCTGTGACTGCGACAGGCCTTACTTCGGTGACAGCTGCAAGGGAGGTGAGTCAGGATGGCCCAAAGGAAAATATGATCAATAATCACCATCCTACTTTCAAATCTATAAAACATGACATGACAGATGTTGTATATATGTATATACAGTACCAGTCAAAAAACTGAATGGGAAAATGTGTCCAAACTTTTGACTGGTACTTTACATAGATGTTTCGACTTGGAGTTGATCGGTAATGTACAAAAGTGTAAGTCAAATGCTAAACACGATTCATTGGTTGAACCCTGGACAGGCGCGCATTGGCGCCCCTCCCCCAGTTCTCTCTAACAGCCTCCATCCCTCCCTCTCGCCAGAGTACAAGTCATGGACTTTCGGTCCGGAGAACCTCCTCAGCTACGCCTCCTACAACATCACCCAGAGCCTCGGGGACAACTTCACCCTCTCCTTCTTCCTGCGCACCCTCAAGCTCGGCGGCCTCCTGTTCCAGCTGCGCCGGGGCGATGTCCCCTACCTCAATGTCTACCTCCGCAACGGCACCGTGGCCTTCAGCGGCCACGCCAACACCATCCTGGCCGACGCGGTGCCCCTCGCCGACGGCCAGAGGCACCTGGTGGCGGTGAGGCTCCGCCGCGGTCAGGTCATCTTCCCCAAGGCCCGCGGGCCGGGCTCCCTGGGGAAGAGGGTGAGCGTGGAGGCCGGGGACGTGGTCTACGTCGGGGGCCTTCCCCCCGGGAACAAAAGCCTCTCCTGGGGGGGGCACTTCAAGGGGTGCCTCCAGGACGTCCGCCTGGACGAGGTGCGTCTGACGGGGGGAGAGCCCGCTGGCGAGGAGGGCCGTGGCCCGCTCGCGCACGACAACGTCCTGGAGGACTGCGTCAGTGATCGAACCTGTCAGGTAAAAATCGAGCTCCAAAAGCACATTCCCCCCCACGCAGGCGGGATCTGCCGTTGTTGATCTGCACCCAGGAGATGGATCTAAACTCTAAAAGGCTTATGGTGTTAACCCGTGTTTGTGTCTGCGCAGGGCCGGCCCTGTCTGAATGGAGGGACGTGCAAGGTCACCTGGAACGACTTCAAGTGTCACTGTCCCGAGAGCTTCTCTGGCAGGGCGTGCGAGCGACGCGTGTGGTGTGTCACTGAGCCTTGTGTCACGGGTAGCCAGTGCGTCGACCTGCTGGACGGATACGAATGTGAGCTTCCAGAAAGTTCTCTCTCTTTGAGACCGTCAGACTCCTTTGCTTTCTCTCGCCTTCTGTGTCTGTTTCTGACACAAACGCCGAGAAGATGTGTTGTGTTTTTTACAAAGTCATGTCCAATCGCTACAGTATATAATGTTGACTTTCACCGTCGGAGTTCTAAATGTGTCCTTCTCTCGGCGCAGGCCTCGCTAATGCTACTTTCGAGGACAACGCTCTGCAGTTTGTGGCCAACGGCTCGCTGGCGGAGGCGGTGACCAGCGTCTCCATGGTGCTGCGCACCAGAGAGGAGAACGCCACGCTGCTCCGGGCGGCCAACGGCGCCGACGTCTTCTGCCTGGGCCTGCTCAACGCCTCCCCGCTCGTCAAGCTGCGCAGCGGCGACGGCCCGGAGCTGCTGGCCTTCACCGGCGACGTGCCCGTCTCCGACGGCGCCTGGCACCACCTCAGGCTGACCATGGAGGACCCTCGGCGGCCGGCGTCCCGCTGGGTCCTCACGGTGGACGGGCGGAGGGCGGGCGCCAGCGGCGGCCAGGGTAACAACCTCAACTTCCTCAACGACACCACGGTGTGGCTCGCTCAGAACTTCACCGGCTGCCTTGGACACGTGAGGGTGGGCAGGGTTCACCTGCCCATTACCGACCAACAGGAAGTCCCCCAGTTCAGCCGCTTTCTCAAGCAGGGAGGCCAGGACCCCCCGCTCGGGTGCACCGGTGCCCCTGTGTGCCAGCCCAACCCTTGCTTCAACCAGGGAACGTGCCAGGATCTCTTCAACCTCCCCGGCTGCAGCTGTGCCCCGGGCTGGGACGGCCCGTTCTGCCAGAGAGACCCAGACGACTGCACCTCGGGCCCCTGCGGCCATGGCAACTGCACAGACCTGCTAGGGGACTACCAGTGCGAGTGCCAGGCAGGGTACGGGGGCGGGGATTGCCAGCAGGAGCTGGACAACTGCCTCGAACACAGCTGTCTGAACGGGGGCACGTGCCTGGAAGCCACGGGGAGCCACAAATGTGCGTGTCCAGAAGGGTTCACCGGGCGACGGTGCCAGTGAGTATGAAACACACTCTTGGACCTGCTCTGTGTGTGTTTTTTTTATTTTTATGATATGAACATAAATATCTCTTTTCTCCACAGACGGAGATTTCCGTCCCTGGACTGTAGTGTTCTACAATGTTTGAATGGTGGGGTGTGCATGGATGGGATATGGGGGGCTAACTGCACATGCAAGCCAGGCTACACTGGAGAAAGGTATGTATAGTACCCAGGAAATACTTACCTGTGGTTGTACCGCACCGGGTGGCAACTGCTGTTCTGCTGCCGTGTTCAAAGTTGTTGACTTCCTGTTTCCTGTCTCTCAGGTGTGAGACCCAAATAGACACGTGCGAGAGCAGTCCCTGCCTCAACGGCGCCGCCTGCGTCGACAGCCTCGCCGACGGCTTCCTGTGCGAGTGCGCCGAGGGCTTCAGCGGTACCCTCTGCGACGGCATCGTGAGTGACCCTCATCCCTCCCCCCCCCCCCCCCGGTCGCAGCCATCGCACCGTTCGACACTCATCCGTCCGCTCTCTCTCTCTCTCTCTCTCTCTCTCTCTCTCTCATGCAGAAACAGCAGCGGAGTGACCGCGTGCCCTGGCTGGTGATCGCCATCCCCCTGGGCAGCCTCTGCGTGCTCCTGTCCGTCATCGTGCTGCTCTTCATGGTCCTGACGGCCCGCAAGAAGCGCCAGTCGGAGGGCACCTACAGCCCCAGCGCCCAGGAGGTGGCGGGGGCGCGCCTGGAGATGGGGAGCGTGCTCAAGGTGCCCCCCGAGGAGAGGCTGATATGAGGGGGAGGACCAAGGGGGACAGATGGACGCCGCGGGCACAGCCTACGCCGCCCCGCCCCCGGGCAGGCTGAGCAGAGAGGTCTCTTCTGGGGGGAGGGGGTGGACACGGGTGGGGGTGCGGGCCTCACTGTGGCGCCACGCTGCCGGGTCCCGACCTGGGAGGGGGGGAGGGGAGTGGGGGAGGGGTGGGCGGGGGGTTCCGGACCCTGGGTTTGATCCCTGAGCCACGGAGGACAGATCCAAGAGCCAAAAGGCCGAAAGGACAGTCTGTTCTCTCCCCATCAGTCAGGCACGTTCGCGGGGCTGGGATGTATCAAAGGAGCCCTCCCTCTTGACCCGGGCTCATTGGAATGTTGATGTCCGTAGGACTGAAAGTCAACAGGAACGCCGACTTAAAAGAAACGTAATCTACCTGTGAATACACTGTACAGTATTTTATCCCACATTCGGTGACTTAAATAGACAAATCCATCGTTGTTTTCTGATATGCACTGTATTGGCTCAAAGGCTAACCACTACGACGGTATCATTTTCTGTCTCTGTATATAAGCTTGTCTCTTTCCTCGACGATACTGTTTGTCTTTTGTCTCCGCATCGTGTACATGTTTGACTCGGAGGGGAAACGGGAGGAATGTTTTCTTTCGCGACCGCTGTCCATCTCTGTTAGGCTGCGTATCCACTGTAGTTCTGTATACTGTCGGCCATCTCACTGTTCCTCTCTCCTCTCACTGTTCCTCTCTCCTCTCACTGTTCCTCTCTCATCTCACTGTTCCTCTCTCCTCTCACTGTTCCTCTCTCCTCTCACTGTTCCTCTCTCCTCTCACTGTTCCTCTCACTGTTCCTCTCTCCTCTCACTGTTCCTCTCTCCTCTCACTGTTCCTCTCTCCTCTCACTGTTCCTCTCTCCTCTCGCTGTTCCTCTCTCCTCTCGCTGTTCCTCTCTCCTCTCACTGTTCCTCTCTCCTCTCACTGTTCCTCTCTCCTCTCACTGTTCCTCTCTCCTCTCACTGTTCCTCTCTCCTCTCACTGTTCTCTGCCCACCAGTGCCGCCATCTGAAAGAACCAAGCCACTATAGGACATAGCTGCTGTCCCGTTTTAGGTGCTGAACACATGATTTTACCTCTCTGTATCAGGTGCTACCCGGTTGCATCCCGTGTGACTTAGGAGAAGGAAACTCACACCTTTTGTGATATGGAGTGAGCTCGATCAAATGTTTTATAATAGTACAGGCTTGATGCATGTCGTTAGGGATATTGGCTTTCTGAGTCTGGAACATGCGAATGACCATGTGACCGTGCTTGGGTGTGCCTTTACGTTGACCTGCAAACCATATAACCCAGCCTGATGTATTGGACTTTTAACGACACCAAAATGCATCCATTTCCAAACTTGAAATCACTTTTAAAGCCTGCCCGTGCAGACGTCTTACACGGGGAGGGCCCTAGGGCCTTGGGCCGCACGGTCGCTGTGTTGCAGCCTGCCTAGCTGGCTCTGCTGCATGGCCAGACAGGTGTACAGGGAGCAGGGTACCGAGTAGACCCGCACACCGGTGTTCTCACTGAGGGTCTGAACACACACTGGAGTCAAGAGTCCACACTGGACGAGTAGCTACTTTAGTCCCCAGAAACGGTATTACACTGGAGTCATTTCTACTCTAACGGTAGGCTAGCGTGCACTGTCGACCAGGAGGAGCTACAGAGTACCTGTTCAGTATTCTGCGGCTGATTATGTATACCTGTACTATAAGATGATGCAGTCCTGTTGGATGGTGACACTGTACTCATCTGTTGCTGTTGGTTTGCCTAAGTTAATGGATGAAAACCACACAAGGCAATGGATAATAAATGTTAAAAAAAAACGTCACTAAGTGTCTGATTTGATATGTAACCACTGATGTCGTTTAACGCTGTGAGGAAATACAATGTTTTTGTCATTAATTATTTGACTGTAGTTTCAGTTGTGGTGACCTGCTTCTTGGGGCTTTAGAAGGCAGTGGTTCCAGCTCCACTAAATGGAAGAGAAAACCACCCACTGTACGTATTCCTATTCTCTCCAACTCTCCCATTTTCTCTCTCGTTTTCTGTCTCTCACCCAGATGAAAAGAAGGCTATGGTGGTCGTTTTAAGTGTAATTCTCTCATCTGAAAGAGGCCGACGGAACCTGCCTCGGATATTGAAACTCGGAGGGGGGTCTCCTTCGGTTCGAGGAGGAACATTTTTAAAAGGCGTTCCTCCCAGCGGAGGGAAACGAGGGGATTCACTTATCTTGGCCGCAGCCAGACAAAGCCACGCCTGGCTGCATAGGTGATGATAGCCAGACCAGCCTGCAGACCCAGAGACCCAGCTCTGGGTCGCTGTCATCAATAACAGCAGGCTCTGAGACCAGTGTACTGCTGACATCAAGAAGTAGTCTCTCTCTCCCCCCCCCTCTCCCCCCCCCCCCCCCTCTCCCCCTCTCTCTCTCTCTCTCTCTCTCTCTCTCTCTCTCTCTCTCTCTCTCCTCTCTCTCTCTCTCTCTCTCTCTCTCTCTCTCTCTCTCTCTCTCTCTCTCTCTCTCTCTCTCTCTCTCCTCTCTCTCTCCTCTCTCTCACTCTCTCTCTCTCTCTCTCTCTCTCTCTCTCTCTCTCTCTCTCTCTCTCTCTCTCTCTCTCTCTCTCTCTCTCTCTCTCTCTCTCTCTCTCTCTCTCTCTCTCTCCTCTCTCTCTCTCTCTCTCCCTCTCTCTCCTCTCTCTCTCTCTCTCTCTCTCTCTCTGCTTTCTTTGAAGATCCATTGGCGAATTCCTTTGTGTCTTTGTCAGCCTCCCGCCCTGGGTGGGTGCTGAGTTGGTCAGCGTCTCGCTCCCTAATGAAGGAAGCTGAAACAGGATGAGGAGGCCTGCCTGGCCTCCCTCATCCCTCGGTGTGGGGGCGGTGGCGGCAGGAATGCTGGAATCCTTGCTTCGATGACCCCTTCCTCGACACACCCTCCGACACGCACACACACGATCCAACACAAACACGCACCCACATTACGACTTACACACACACACGCACACTACACACACACACCGCTCTGACACATCCGCACACACACACGCACCGAAGTCCACGAACACACACATGCACCGTGCGCGCGCACGACAGGCAGGGAGTGATGATGCGGCAAACCCCCAGTGCCAATCCCAGCCGGTGAACGAGCGCTGAGGAGATAATCCTCACCTAAGATACATTAAACATAGGAGGGCCCCGGCAGCCTCATGTTTATATTCATCTGGATTAGCACTTTGCTGCCTCTGTGGAGAAGCTTCAGGTCAGGAGGCTACCGAGGCAGAAAGAGAAAGGGAGGGAAACTGAATGGAGCCTTGGACAAAGAGGCACACTCCAGCACCCAGTTGAGCCTTGCTCTGTTTCTCCCCCCCCCCCCCCCCGCTCCCTCCTCACACCCTCCCCTCCGCACTCCGCCTCCCCCCCTCCCCCTCCCCGTCTCTGAGGGATGGAGAGGGTGCGCGGGGGTGCGACGGGGCCCCCCCCCCCCCACCCTCCCCCACCGGAGCTGAGCCGCGCGCCGGCGAGTGACAGGCCTGACAGACGAGGGCCTGTTCCCGGGTAAGTATCATGTCAGGGAGAGGCGGCGCGCGGCGGGAAAGCGTGCTAGCGCGCCGGTGTCAGCCATCATGGTGCCAGCTCGCCGTCTAATGAGGGAGACGGCCGTCTCCCGCTCCCTCCTCAGTGTCAGCCGACTGCCGACAAATCAGCCGCGCGTCACCGCCGCCCACAAATGATATGTTGACAAATTGCAGATATTTCACTTTTAATTGACACTAAGAGACGGAGATGATGCCGCTGCCAAGGCTTCTGAGGAGACAATGGGAAGCCAGTGGAAGAGCAGGAGGGAGGTGGGGGTGGGGGGGGGGTGGGGGTGGGGGGGGGAGGTGGTGGGGTGGATGGGGGAGGGGGGGAGAGGATGAGAGGATGAGAGAGGGAAAGGGGTGCCGCTCTGAGGAGAGAGAGCCGGAGAAGAGGAGAACGTCGAAGTGAGCTTTGGAAGATGTTTAATATTTTGCTCGCGGGTGTCGTTCGGCGGCGCGCTGTGTGCACAGGGGGGCTGGTTGAGGAGAAGGGGGAGAGAGGAGCAGAGCTAAGATTAGAGGTGTGTTTGTGAGGGTTGTCAGTGTGGCGCTGACAGACGCAGAGAGGGGCGGCGGCGCGGCGCCACTGATTCTGCGGTGCGCTCGCGGCTGACTGACTGTTCTAACGCTGACAATGTTAGCTATTCATTTAGCCAGGTATGCTCCCTCGGGGGGGTGACTTGGGCTGTGGCACATGAAGGGTGAAACCCAAATTCACTTCATGTGGCAGCTAATTTGACTGTTTACACTTCTAATTGGATCGACGTTTAAGGGAACTGAATTCTGGGGGCTTTAATAGGTCCAACCTTAATTGGAACAGGACACTTCACCACGTCGGGTAGAGTGAGGTGGGAGAGGATCCAAACCTACTGACTAGGCCTGTGTTGATGCCAGTTAAACAATTACTGCTGTGCTGAGAAGGTGCAATAGCTAATTGTCTAATTTATTTCCATATCTCCAGCCATTATTCAGCCGTTTGCAGTACAGATGTCTTACCACTAGAGGGCAAGAACGAGCTGCAGCCGAGCGCAGAGAGGAGGGGGGCTGGGGCAGGATGGTGCGAATTAGAAGTGGAAGTGTTTTACTATGGGTTTGTTCAAATCAGATCATTGAAATGGCCTAAACTTTTTATTTTCCCCCAGCGCCTCATGAATAAAGCTATGACCCTGTCTTTGGCACAAGGCTTTGTCTGAAGCGCCCACACACACACACACACACACACACACACACACACACACACTGAGTCGCCCGTATATGACTAATAGTCACAGGTCACTATGGAACATCATTAGACATCCAGCTGTCAGACAGATCTTTGAATGCTAAATTGGATGAGAGAGAGACCGGGTGAGAACAATACCGCTGGATAATGACTCAATTGCATATTCTCTGATGTTTGAAAACCCCCCGTCGCTTCTCACCTCAAAATGTATATTAGAAAATGAAAGCATGTGTGACTGCAATACCTCTCGTTTCACCGGAGTTTGGCTGAATGGATTCGACCCGAGGGCCTTTTTCTCACGGAAGTGAGAGTTTAAAAGGACTAAGTTTTGTGTGTGGAGGGGTAGAGAGTATATTTACTCTGCTGATGAATACTGTGTTAATTGTTGGCGTTGGTGTAATGCTATGTGAATGGAATGTTAATGTGTACCCCAGGGTAGGGCTGAGAGAGAGGGAGACATCGCTCATTACAGTAATTATACCTGCAGGAGAGGATCCCCCAACCCAGGAAGAACTCCAGCATCTCTCTCACACACACTTCACACACACACACACACACACACACACACACACACACACACAGCCTTTTTTTTAAACACACACACACTTATCTCACACCCACACATCTCAATGATACCCCCCCCCTCCCCCCACACACACACTCTAAACAACTCTATCACCCCAAAAACCTCACGCCACTTTGTCCCCATTGATAAGAAAACGTCCCAAACTGACCAGCTGGGAGGGGGATCAGGAGAGCAGCTGGAGGGCAGAGCCCAGACAGGCACTGCTGGACAGACCAGGGGGTCACAGCCTCCAGCGTGGGGGGTCAGGGCCAAGGGGTCACATCTGGGCCGTGTCCAGGCCACGCTGAGCCACGCTGAGCCACGCTGGGCCACGCTGGGCCACGCTGGGCCACGCTGGGCCACGCTGGGCCACGCTGGGCCATGCTGGGCCCGTGGGCTGGGAGGGGAGAGGGGTGGGGTGGAGGTAGGATGGAAAAGCACGGTGCTGTTCTGAACTTGAAACGGGGGGGGAATCTGGGGAGGAGGAGAACAACAGAGCTAATTAGGCGCGAGCAGCCGACAGGGCCCGGCCAAATGGCTTGTAGCCAGCCGATGCAGGCAGCAAGCGGTGTGGTATGGGCCTGGGCCGAGCGCCATGGGCGTATACAGACCTCTTCATTACCGAGAGGGCTGGAGCAGAGGCAGAGAAGGAGACGGAACGGGAGGTAGACAGGCCGAATGGAAGGCAGACGGGCAGGCAGGGGAGGCAAGGGAGGCAGGGGAGACACAGGCAGGCGAGGAGGATGTGTGTAAGGGAGAGTCAGGGAGAAAGGGAGGGAGGCGCAGGAGGAGAAATGAAAGGTTGTTTAATTAAGCTGGAGCTGCAGGCCCCGCAGTGGAAGCTGCCTGTCAGTGTGCTGTGGAGACTTTCACCTTGTCTGCTGGGTGACAGAAAAAAGCCCCTGGCCAGTCAAGCCTGTACTAACTCCCCGTCTCGACGGACGTGTGGAAGCTGTAGCGGGCGCGCGCGTACAGTAGGGGCGCACGCGTGCGTACTTTTCCGATTAGGACAGACCTCCACTCCGGGGAAAAAAATCTGCTCCACCCGCGGGTTCAGTGCACCGTCCTCTCTGTCCTCGCTGCTGAAAAGTGCTCCTTGGTTGCCCTCCCCTGCCGGGGTACACAAAGAGTACATCCTCCGCACATAAAAGGCTCTGTGCATATTTGAACCTCTGCAAGCCCCCCCCCCCCCCCCCCCCCCGTTCTCCCTGCCCCTACACCCTTCCCTCCCACCCCAACACCAACCCCTCCCTTATTCATAATCCACACTCCTTAAGAGCCCCGGAGAACAACAAATGACTTTCAGATTTCTTACGGCCTCTTTTATGGTCATTACAATGCATTCTTTCTGTTTCCTGGTACACTAGCTCCTATGCTGTCTGGCCAGTGCCCATGGCCCACCCAATACCTATTAACAGAAATCTAATCAGATTACATAAAGACACATAATGCACTATAGCAATGGGGGAGCCTTTTAGTCTGTGGACATACTCGCAAATGGACGCAAGAGAGTGAAAGAGCATGAATAACACAGTTTGTTTCAGAGACCGCTACATTGACAATACCCTGATTATATCATGGCGAATCACTCACAGATTGAATTGAGAGTGTTCTAGAACCTCAAAAAATTTGTAAGACCTTGTGTTGGTTGTAGACTTCAGATGTCAACGTAAATGTTAGGATGGTCAACCTTTACCTGCCAGTACATTGGACATTTGATTGTCGTATTGCCATGAAAAGATAACAATTTGAGAGTCTTCCTATTGAATATTGAATAAAGGACCATGGTACATGGAAACATGTCACAGGGCTCCATGACTAAGCACCCGACCACACAATGTGGTGTTCAATTGGAGATTGATGAAGTATACTTTCAAATGTCTGAGAGAAAAAAACACAAAAAGAGAAAGAGAGAAGACAGATCTCACAAAACAGGATAAAGATTCAGCTGGAGGAGTGGAAGAGGCCCGAGGCAGCATCCTCTCTCTCTCTCCCTCTTTCCCTCTTTCTCTCTATCTCTCTCTCCCTCTCTCTCTCTCCCTCTCTCGCTCTCTCTCTCCCCCGTGACTGCTGTGTAGAATCTGTCAGGTTATGGAGAGGAGGAAAGACAGCTCCTGTGTGTGCATGCGTATGTGTGTGTGTGTGTGTGCGTGTGAGTGTGTGAGCTGATTAACACAGCGTCGAGTGGCGCGGAAGGAACGAGCCGGCCAAGGCGAGCGCCCAAACAGAAACACACTCCATGCAAATGTGTTTGTCACTCTGACAGTATGTCTCAATTAAGGCCCGGAGCCGAGCTGAGCCTCTCTCTCCTCACCAAGGCTTCTGTCTGTGAGCTGCCTGCTTCACTGACCCCCCTCACACACACACACACACACACAGAGAGACACACACACAGACACGTACATCCTTAAAGCGTGGCAAAGAAAGAGAAAGAACAAAAGAAGAAAGGGAAAAAAACCTGAAGGGAGAAAAAAGAAAGTCTTTCAGCCGCATGACAGCAGGAAAAATTCTTGAGAGAGCCAGGAAATTGACAACTCCTGTAGCACTGTGAGGTAGGACTGTAATGACGAGAGTGGCTGGGGCAGCGCGTCCATGCTAGAGTTAGCAATAATGACAACAATGATGGCAAACAATAACAGTAAAGCCCACATGAACCCCCACTGTCATCGCCCTCTCTAGAGCGCCGGGGTTTGACGTCTGCCGTGGCAGGTCTCTCCTACTGGAGCGTGATCTACCCTGGGACTCACACACACACACACGCCAGCAGAGACACACACATACGCACGCAAGCACACACAGAGAAACAGTACACATACGCATAGAATACAGTTCAAAGAAAGCCCCCCCCCCCCCCCCACACACACACACACACGCACACACACACACACACACACAGCATCCTAACGGGGCCTGAGTGTGTTTGAGCAGGTCTGATGGGTGACGCGGCGTCGCTGGCAGGGTGTGCAGACGTTTAATTAATCTCCAGACAGACAGGGGTGTCAGAGAGAAGGGGGGGGGGGGCAGCCGAGCGGGCTCCTCTTCGCAGGACGACAGGGACAGAGGGGATCCCTCGCACAGCAGGGGGCTCTGCCTGAGGTGTGTGTGTGTGTGTGATGGGAGCGGAGGGGGCGTGCAGGCTGTCTAGTCTCTGTGTGGGTAGTTAAGGCCCCACTCTGAGCTCAGGTAGGTTTGTCTGAGGAGGAGTCGGAATAGAGACATTTCACCTTTAAGTCTGTGTGTCTGTCAGGCTGCCTGCTGCCTCCTATCCAAGCTGCTTCCACAGCTCCTCTATAGAGGGAGTCTGTGGTTCAGACACACGCTCGCTCTCTCTTACACACTCACACACACACAGGCTCCGTCCAAACGCCACGGAGGAAAAGAAATACAGGAAGTTCGACATCCAAAATCATCAGACAAAGTGAAGCGTGACGAAAACTCGCGACTCGTTTTTTTTTCTCCACGGGACAAGTCAGTCTGTTTGTACGTTTCAACCTGTTTGCGAGTGGCGTCGTGTGCATTCATCCTCCTGTGGGTGTCTTACTGCGGGCACATCGTGTACAGATTGAGCCTGCACATGTGTGAGCCTGTACCTACCTGTATTGGGTGTTGTTACCTGCCTTCCCCAGACACCCTTCCTCCCATGCCCAGGGATCAGTAATGGGGCTAATTGGGTGTAAAGGGGGTTGAGGCTGGCATCAGCTGCATCTGATCTGGCTACCTGATTAAGCCGTGTAAACTACAGCACAGAACAACAGCTGACCAGGTCCCCCGGGCTAGGTAACCCCCCCCCCCTGCTCACACACACACATACACACACACACCCACACACTGCACACCTGTGCTGGTGGCCATGGCACCAGGCTCCACTGAGCTCTATTCCCTGTGGAGAGCTGACGTGCTGCTTCCTCCATCACACACCTGGGTACCTGACTAAAGCTCCATGGTAACCTTGGAGCACAGAACCCACTGAGGCGCGGTTTAACCACACATTTGTATCAGCATAAAGTCTGGGGATTTTGCATCCGATCAACATGCATTCACAAACACACGCCGAAACTTACAGTACCTACAGTGTGCGCACCCCAAAAAAATGCTCTCTTGCGCACACACCCACATACAAACAAATGCACTCTCTCCCTCTCTCTTTCTCACACTTGCACACACACGCAAACACACACACACTTCTCCAATAATCTGCCTTCCCTGTGTGTTATGGGAGCTGGTCAGCGGCACCAGTCGATTGATTGAGGATAGAGTGAAGAGGAGGAGGGGTGGTGATGAGGAGGATGGGGTGACGGGAATGGAGCTGCAGGCGATGTGCAGCGGAGGAGGAGACCTATCGGAAATCAGTGCACCCTGAGCAGGGCTGCCCCAGCTGGGTACACACATGCTCAGGAGCCTGCCTGCACATCTACAGCCAGCAGAGCTACAGTTACAGTTAGCACATACAGTTAGCACTGCTACGGTTACAGTTAGCCCATACAATTAGCACTGCTACGGTTACAGTTAGCCCATACAGTTAGCACTGCTACGGTTACAGTTAGCACATACAGTTAGCACTGCTACGGTTACAACTAGCACTGCTACGGTTACAACTAGCACTGCTACAGCTAGCACATGTACAGCCAGCACATGTACAGCCAGCACATGTACAGCTAGCACAGCAACAGTTACAGTGGGCACATCTACACTTAGCACAACTGCAAATAGAGCTAGCACTAGCAATGATACAGCCTATCACAGCTATTGCCAGCACAGATACTGTACAACTCGCACAATTATAGACAGAACCGTTGCAGCCAGACTAATAGCATTATATCTGAATGTTAAGCACAAATAAGTTTTAGAGACAGCAACAAACTGATTAGTGATATTTTACAACAATAAACATCAGCAATAACATTGCTTCAAAAACATATAGTGGCTAAGTAACAATTATATCAAATAAATATGAACAATTCATTGTAAAGGATTGTATTGTCAATGATGACTGACAGTGGAAACAGTACCTAGTATGGCCTCTAGGTGGCAGTAGGGTGTCAGGAACATGAAGCCTGGAAAGGGCAAGATGGGGAATAGATGAGAGGAGCGACAGAGCGGCACAACAGCCTGAGGAGGAGAGGAGGTCCAGCTCTTCCACAGGGCTCTTCTCCAGCTTGTGCAGTATCTCTGGATCTGTCTTTTTTGACCTCTGCTTTTTTTCCGAGCCCAGCACGGAATGAGCACTGTTAGGCAGGCCTTCACATGTTCATTAAAGGTCCTGAGATTTGAACATGTGTGTGTGTGTGTGTGTGTGTGTTTGTGTCCTGTTAGATAAAGAGATGGAGTTTGCAATGTGTGGGAGTTCCTCAACACTCCGTGAGCGAATGTGTATGAGGGTGTGTGTGCGTAATAAACGGAGGAGAAAGTGCTTAAGAAAAGAAGATAGCTTCTGTGTGTGTGTGTGTGTGTGTGTGTGTGTGTGGGCACCCTCCAGGGCATGGAGCAGACTGGTGGGTCTGTATCAGGAGCAGAGCTGGGATCATGGAGGCCTGCACTGCAGGCATCTGCCCCCAGGAAACAGCACCAGCCCAGCACAGCTGGCACCCTGGCTTCATGTGCCAGGAAATGGCACGCTTCCCTTTGCTCCCCCCCCCACCCTCCACACACACACACACACACACACTCTCACCGCCCCCCAAACACCCCCACAGCTCCTTCACACATTCCGAGAAGTTCATTACGCTCATCAGCATTTCATGAAAAAACAACAACAACATCATGATTGATTCATTCAAAGAAGCGGAGGTGTTTATTTTAGCTATGTACCCTTCCTTAAATCATCACGGCAGACAGCTTACATAATTCTCCAATGTGTATTCTCTTTACAATATTGTGTTGTTGTAGACAATTTATTTATCACATCCCTTCCAGTCCATTTATCTTGTGCTGGTACTCAATAGCACATTCAGTACAGAAAATTTAATCCAGTGTATTTACATACACAATTCTTTGGGGAATGCAACAATGGGCTCATTTGACAATTACATACCATCCTACGCTGAAAAGCTAGCATTCCCAGAAGACCACAATGACATGACATAAATACGTATATCCACAGTAACCCTTCCCAGAATTGTAAAACAGTGTAGTTTGTGTGTGCGTGTGTGTTGTGCGTGTAATGACTGTGTGTTTGTCCAGGAATAGACAGGTCTGTGTGGTCTCCAGGTTCCGCAGGGGCCATCCGTCCATCACATCCCAGCCCCATAAAGAACCAGCAGAGAGAGAGACAGGCCCTCACGTCGGATTACTCCCCACGCTGAGGAACCTGCTCTGGGCCTGGCCGGCAGGCCCCACAGGCCCAGCTAACAGGACCAGGCCCCTGCTGCCCTGCTCTGCACCCACACAATACAAGGACTGGGGGGTATAATTAGGAGGCCTGGATGCTCCTCTGCTGCTCACCTGTCAGCCGTGCTCGGCGACGTGCGTGGGGTGCAAATTGACGCGTCGTGCCACAGCCTAGCCAGACAGGCGATCCGGAGCAGGACAGAATCTCACTAACAAACCGCGGTGCCTTGTCACTCAGCACGGTGCCATTGCTCTGACCCCCCGGACCAGAGGCTGCCGCTGCCCGTACGCCTATCCGCCCGCCCGCACTCCCGCTCCCTCGGCAGGGCAGACGCGGGACACCGCAGGCCCTGTCACACACAGACAGAGGCAGACCCACGCAACAGCATCCGCCTCTCAATCATTACCTTCCATTGTGGAACCATGAAGCAGACTGGTAGAGTCTGCAGGGGCAAATGACCTAAAGGCCATGACCTGGAAAATGGCACAAGAAGCAGTGGCAGTGACAATCGCTCTCAAAATAATAGTGTGTTACAGTGCACCTGACCACTAGCCACCGGCCAAAGTGATGTCTGCAAACTAGGCAGTCAGGAAGATGTACAGCGGTGATTATGAGATGTTTGGAACAGTGTTTACTTTCAGCTTTCGGTACAGACAGAGCCAAAAGGGAGAAGAAAAAATGACCTATTTTGAGAGAGTTCAGAAGCAAAGCTGAGACTAGTTGCTCGAAAATTCTGCCGGGACGTATTCTTACCACTGCAGAAAAGAAAGGGAAAAAAAAAACGGAAGAGAGCTCTTGAACGTAACATCGTGACAACGCAGAATGATGAGGGGGGACCTGAAACTCTAATCCAATTGTCCGACTGAGATGTGCTGTTTGACTGCGGCAGAGCTAATGCACCACTAAATTTACTGATGTTTGCACTAATCCATTTAATTCTCTTTTAAGGGGGGGGGGGGGGGGGACGGTTCACATGAGTGACTGGGATGTTTTATTTGTTGATGATGGAAGGATGGAAGAAGAGATGGACGGATGAGGAGGAGAAGACAGACACGCTGGGGGGGTGGAGTGCGGGTCATGTCAACAATCTCTTTATTTGCCTTTCAAGAACCACTTTCCCTCCACCGCGAGAAAAAAGATGTTTGTTGAAGATGTAACTGTCACGCAATTAGCCTTTGTAAGGGTTCTAACACAAATAATAATGGCTTCTATGGTGGAGGAAATTTAAATGGTAAAAGCTGGCATGTATGCATGGCCAACAGTCCCCCTGGCTAGGCTGGAAGAGGAGGGGAGAGAGAGGGCCGGCTCATTTCAGCCCATTGTTCTCTATCAGTGGACAAGGCTGATTCCTGTAATTAGCTGTCAGCACAGAGCCTTCAGCAGCTTACTGCTGTCTGCTCAAATCAAACTAATGAAATGCAATCCGCTCAAATGTCCTGGATGCATATCTGTAACAGGCCTGCGCACACTGAGGCAGGGAGGCAGGGGGCAGGGAGGCAAGGGGGCAGCGAGGCAGGAGGGAAGCGAGGCAGGAGGGCAGGGAGGCAGGTAGTCAGGGAAGCAGGGGGCAGAGAGAGGCAGGGGGCATAGACACAGGGGTCAGAGAGCCAGGGAGGCAGGGAGAGTCTGCCTGTTCCACTGTAGGGAAACCTCCCCCCTCTCCAAACTTAGGATTCAAATACATGCTCATTAATCCGTTAATTCAGCACATTTCTGACAGCCAATTAATGGGGATGAAGAGGGGGTGATGTGCGCAGGACAGGAGGTGCAGGAGAGGGAGGTGCCTGCTCGGGTGAGAGGAAGAAGGGTGACGGGGGTGAGGGGGGTGAGAGGACGAGGGGTGATGGGGGTGAGGGGGGTGAGGGGGGTGATGGGGGTGAGAGGACGAGGGGTGATGGGGGTGAGGGGGGTGAGGGGGGTGAGAGGACGAGGGGTGATGGGGGTGAGGGGGGTGAGGGGGGTGATGGGGGTGAGAGGACGAGGGGTGATGGGGGTGAGGGGGGTGAGGGGGGTGAGAGGACGAGGGGTGATGGGGGTGAGGGGGGTGAGGGGGGTGATGGGGGTGAGAGGACGAGGGGTGATGGGGGTGAGGGGGGTGAGGGGGGTGAGAGGACGAGGGGTGATGGGGGTGAGGGGGGTGAGAGGACGAGGGGTGATGGGGGTGAGGGGGGTGAGGGGGGTGAGAGGACGAGGGGTGATGGGGGTGATGGGGGTGAGGGGGGTGAGGGGGGTGAGGGGGTGAGGGGTGATGGGGGTGAGGGGGGTGAGAGGACGAGGGGTGATGGGGGTGAGGGGGGTGAGGGGGGTGATGGGGGTGAGGGGGGTGAGAGGACGAGGGGTGATGGGGGTGAGGGGGGTGAGGGGGGTGATGGGGGTGAGGGGGGTGAGAGGACGAGGGGTGATGGGGGTGAGGGGGGTGAGGGGGGTGATGGGGGTGAGGGGGGTGAGAGGACGAGGGGTGATGGGGTTGAGGGGGGTGAGGGGGGTGAGGGGTAGGTGTGGCCTGAATCTCCACTGTACTCCATGTCTTAGCCTACTCCAAATCCCTCTTCTTTTCTCTCCTCTCCTCTTCTCTTCTCATCTCTTTCACCTCTCTTCTGATCTCTTTCGTTCTCTTGTGATTTTTATAGCAGTGTTACTGTAAAGCCCTCAGGCTTTTATAACCATGCTGGGTGGAGTGTGGTGGGGCTGTGGTGGGCTCAGACTAGGGCTGGGGCCGAGGCCGGAGTGGGCTGGGGCTGGGGCTAGGGCCTCGCACTGGAACTGGGTGTTGGGTGGCTTCGTTGATCCGTGATGAGATGGGCCTAGCCTGGCCTCTCGGGCAGCCAGCCCCAGGCAGTCCACAACACCGCCAGCCCCGCCATGTGTGAACCCTTGTTCTCTTCAATTAAAACAGCCATCTGAATATTCAAATCAGATCTGTTAATGACATATCTACGCCATGCATGCATGAAATCGAACTAGGGGTTATCTCCCCTGCCAACAGCAGCTATGCTGGATGATGAGTGAGAGGACTGCAAGATCCATCCGCTTATGACCTCATAAAGAATTAATGATTCAATAGCAGTTATGATATTATTGGTCCTATTAATGGGCTGTGGTTATTGAATTGTCAATAGCTAAACACATTAATGAGGATTAAATCTTTATGGCAATTGAAGGTGTCAAGAAAAAAAAAGGTTGAATATCCTTTACAGTACTTATTTATTATTTAAAAAATCACTGAATCGTATTTAACAAGATTATTTTGATATTCATGCTCTTTGAATTATGTACATTTGTTTATACTAACCTCTATATGCCATATAGAAGGATCTAGTTAAACAATTATATTTCTTGAATCTCTGACCAATGAATTATATTGTCATCCATATTCATTTTTATGTGTACAAGATTTCAGATTTGAAGGTTCTGTCATTTTACCAGTGCTGTAATACTGATTGCTATAAAAATACATTTAAAAGTGTGTTATCTAAACTACAGCATGGGGAGCTGCAAACATTTTTTTTTTTAAATGATAGGAATGTGTAATAGTAAATATTATGTTGTAATATATGTTGTACAGATTCAGACTGAAGATGTCTCTACAAGCGGGCTTGTTTTAGGCTTGTTCACACTGGAAGCGTGGAGTTACTGGGGCCTGCTGGGCTCTGCAGGGTGAGCCTCATCTGACATGGCATGTTTCATGCTCTCATTACACACTGTCACACAACACCAACGAAGGCTTGGTCAGCCATCTCAAGCCACCACTCACTAAGGATACAGGAAGTGTGTGTGAGAGAAAGAGTGGTTGGGGCATTGTATACGTTGTAGCCCTATATCAGACAGAACCCTGAAAAATAGGTGGAAAAACACACACAAATGACCTAAATATACACGAGAAAACTGGGTCAAATCAGAGCAAAGTTTACGGCTATCATTAAAGTGCAGGTTCAGTAAACAAAACACAAATATCACGGGACTGTAGCATTGATCCTTTTAAACGCTTGAGGTGTTTTTTTTCCCTCTCCATTTGTTCCAACATATCCGGGCCTAGGGAGCTGTTCCTGTTAACCTGGCCATACTGAGGTACGCCTCAACCAGCTCAGGTACAGCAGCTTTTAAAAGCACCTCATTACTCAGAGGCTGGAGAGCCGAGGCCGTTTAATTTGTAGAGCTGGCAGCTGGACCACCTGGCCACGCATTAAACACTAAAGCCTGCTCTCCCTAATGGTGGCAGATTAGATCATTACCTTAACAAATCAGAATGAGCCCCAACTGGCAGCGAGGAGCCCAGAGAAGGTGGCTACGGAGAGGGGCAGGGCCGCGTGGGACACGAGGGTCACGGCAGGGACGGAAGGAGTCACGGCTGAGATGGAGAGAGTCACAGCAGAGACAGGAAGGAGTCACGGCTGATGTGCAGCTTAGGAAGGAGAGAATCGCATCTGAGATGGCAGCGAGTCCCGTCAAAGACGGAGAGGGTCACAGCCGTGGCGACACGAGTCACAGCGTGAGATGGAGTCACAGCCGAGGCGAAGACAGTCACGGCTAAGGTGGAGAGATTCACGGTGGAGATGGAGAGAGTCACAGCTTATGTGACGAAAGTCGTAGCACAACATGGAGGGAGTCGTGTTGACAAAAGTATGCTTCCTGTATGTTGCTGGAGAGAGTCACGGTTTTAACGGTCTAGCCGCTTTCTCTAGCACGTCTTAGTCACTTCAACAACTGAAAAGAAGAACTTTTTCATCTCCAAATGCGAAAGATTTAATTAAAGAACTGAATTTGTAGGAAGAAGTCTGTCTTTGAAAGAGAAGCTGTGCTCTATACCTCCGGAGATGGGCGCTTGTGCGCACGCGTGCGTGTGTGTGCGCGCGCGCGTGTCCGTGTGCGTGGTTCCTCGTGTGTGTTCGACCATATCTGAACAGGCCTGGACGGAGTTGTGCCTATCCCTAGTCTACAGATATTCCTTCTGGGTCAAAACTAATTGGTGCGGCAGCATTGAGACTTTTGCTCTGATAATGACCACAAGCGCTCGGGCTTTTTGCGCATGACCGCCCCAGCACCGTCGGCTGCCCCCTCCGCCAAGTGTCCGTGCCCCCCCCTCCCCCCCCCCAGCACACTTAAACGGGAGGGGGGGTGGGGGAGTGGTCAGATCTAGGTTAGGCAGTCAGGGACCCAGCATCATGCAGAGGACAGCCTCATAGATGGGAAATAGTAAATTGGCACGCCGTGAATTAGATCGAAGCCTCCGAAAGATCGATTCATCCAGAAAGCCCCCCCCCCGCCTTGTTTTTGACTGAAAAATGATAATTTTTGGGGGTCAAAATCTATCCACCTTCTAAACTCAGTTTTTTTTTCTTCCCATCCCTGTTTTTCTCTCAGCTCCTTTGCCCCTGCTCTGCCCCGTATCCAGCGAGACAGCTCCCCTCCTCCTGCCTCCTCTCCACCTCTCCCTGACAGACATGGGTCTTCTTGCGGATCAGCTGCACTCCAGTGCCCCCCGCTAGCCTGACATTAAGTCCCCTCCCAGCGCGCAGCCTGCTGTTTAACACGACAACAGCCCAGAAAGTAAACAAGGACATTATTCCACCCGACTACACACTGCACAGCCTCTCTTTAGCGCCGCTCTGCTCTGTGGTCAGGGACGCCAAAGGGCGGAGGGGACGCCTCTTCTCAGTGCCTGCCTCCCTGACTTGTTTTTCTCCATCTTTTTCTTCTACTCATGCATGTTTTACCGTGACTAAACCGCGCGAGAGGGCCGAGGGCGTAATCCACTCAGATCTGCCAAACGCCCGACGAGAGTATCCGTATCCGTAACTGGGCTCCCAGGAGGGGAGTCGGCGAAACACACACAAACACGCACAGACAGACTCACAAACACACAGCTTAAACGCTGTGCTCTTCCCCTTTCCCCCGGCACCAGCTTGCAAGTTAAGTGTACGCACCTGGCGTCGGATGTATGTCTTGGCATGCTGATTTACATGGAAGCTAAGCCGCTGTGATACGCCGTGGCGCTGTTCGAGGGAGCGAGGAGGCCTGGGAGACATGCCGGAGTGAGGGAGAGGACGACCAGGCCCGAGAGAGGGGAGAGGGAAGCCAGGGGCGCTGGGCCGTCTCCCTGGGGTGACGGGAAGGGGAAGAGGGCTGGAGGGTGGACGGGCTGCCTGTTGGGGATGTGGAAGAGAGGAGAGGGTGAATAGGAAAGAGAGAGAGAGAGAAGGGAGACAGGATTCTCTCTCTCTCTAAGCAACTTAACACCAGCAGGCCTCTGAAGTGTCAACATCACAGCTCACCGCAGAAACACTCGCTTTATCTATTCCATATGTGGCTGTGGAGGCCCTGCTCAGGACTGCTGCCCAGGCTGCCTCCACCCCTGTCTGTCCATCCTCTCACCCAGGCCTCTCCCTCCTCCCTCCCCCCTCACTCCCAGCCCTGTGACAGCCCCTCTCGCTGGAGCCGTGAACCAAGCGCACCCCTAGCACTTCATCTGCCCAGCGTCACCTCAAGTCAATAACTCCCTCTCGCCCTTATCACTGGCTGAACTCCCCGCACCTCATCCAGGCGAAACGCGCGCACACGCACACACACACACCTCAGCTGCCACCACAGCCCGCCTGAAACATGACAACAAATTTAAACAAATCAATCCAGGATATGGCTGTAAAAAAAGGAAGGGTTTGGGGGGGGTGGAGTGGGGCGGTAGGGGAGGGAGGGGAGGGAGGGAGGGGCTGGTGGCGGAAGTGAATAATGAAAGGGGGGAAGTCTCTTAAAGCTTTATGACATTCCTGCGCGGGCGGACGTGGCTGGGGGTGTAGCAAGGTGGAGGGGGGGTGCCTCTGGGGTGGAGTGGCCTCTGATGTTCCACAGTGGTCCCAGAACCGCTTTCATTAGTGGCCCGGCCCATAAAAGGGCACCCAGACCGGAGCACCTGACTGCTGGGTCCTGGCTCTGCCGCCTGGACCCCCTGGTCCCCCAAAAACGTCAGCCCCCCAGCCCTCACGCCCCCCCCAGTCCCCCAGTCTCCTCTCCTCCACTCTGCCAGGCTGCTAGACTACTGCTACCCCATAAAACATCTGGTGACACAAGACCTCAACTGTTTCAGCCCAGCCTGCCCGGCTCACTCGTAAACAGTCTCTGGTCTAATGCAAGACAGAGATGCCATGCCAGGCCAGGCCAGGCCCCTGCTCATACAAGGTCCCAGGGGACAAGAGCCAGCCGTCCAGAGGCACGAGGCCCCAAAGCACACAAGGGATGCTGTTTGTTTACTCTCGAATCAGATCAGTCATCCCGATCACACTAATAATACATCAAACAGGCTAAAGGACACACTGCTCATTATTCCAGGAAACACTTAACAGTCTATTTCTCTTCCTGGGTTCAGAGTGGAGACCTTTCCAGGTACCTCAGCAAGGGGCCGCGCTCCCCGGCTAACCAACCACTCCTGCTATACCCACAGTTTTAAATTGTCAGAGCGTCACTCACATCAAAACAGCCAGGACCATCCAATTCAACACAGGTAGAAAAGAAGAAAAAATAACGACCCAAAAAATGGAATGTTCTTTCAATGAAAGAGGAATTCAAAGGAAGATCTCCCTGCTGTCGACTGTATATTTAATTTAGATGCGGACCGCTGCTGTGGAGCTGGAAGACTGCCGGATCAAAGGCCAGTTGCTGGCTGCTGCAGCTCCCAGACACTTAGCACCTTTTCGGGGGGCTTTGATCTGATAATTAAGAGGCTACTCCATGAGCAGGTGGCAGAGATGTGCACAGCGCTCCGCCAGGCTAAACCAACAGAGTGCACACTCCGCAAAGTCCCCCTGAATACCGCCAGAAACACACCACTCAGAGAAAAGAGAAACACCGCAGTCCCCCCCCCCCCCCCCACCCCAGTCACCCCCCCCTCCCTGCCCCCGCCACCACCCCGGCCCAGGCTTCCGGCCCGAGGAGAGCTAGAACAGTAGCTAAGTGTAAATAGCACCGGCCACTCTCGTAAATGACGGCCTCCCGAAGATGAAAGTCATAATGGAGTCTGAGGCTGATGGAGAAGGCTGACTGCTGAGAGGTGCAACCCGGAGAAAGCAGAAAACAAGCCCTGCAATTAGAAGAGTAGGGAGAATGGTCCGAATAGAGAGGAGACACTGTGTCCATTACTTGATGTGTTGATGCGTCGCGGGCGCTCTGGATGCTAGACAGACAGACAGACAGGGGTCCCTGTTGTTTTGTTGGTGATGGGATGGAGGGGTCTGGGCAGAGTGGAGTCACTGCGAGGTGGAGGCTGTGTCATTAGAGTGGACTTTGAAGATGCCACCGACAGAGAGACACCCACATAAAAGCTCCAGAAGGAGAGAGGTGCCAACGTTGCTCCGGGCTACGAGCCTCAGACGGCAGGGTGGGAGAGGAGGCGTGCCGGACGTAAATCTCTCTGAAATGCCTCGACGACGTTGGGGCTTCTGCTTGGTCTGTGGGCAAAGTGAAGTGAACGGATGTGGCTTCTTTTTGCCGGACGTCCATTCAGGTTATGACATGAAACATGAAGGGGAAATAAACAGATATATATTGACACACACACACACATTCAAGGGAACAACGCTGCAGAGACAAGACCGAGGACGTCCTTTTGGTGTGTCCACTTTTACAACCCCAGCGCACTGCCCGGACACGGCTCTTCAGCCAGCCCCCTCCGGAGATCAATGAGCCAATGTGATTCTGATTAGAGCCCCTATCTGAGTCCATCCCTGGGCCTGTCGGCCGGGGAGGACACGGGCAGGAACCCGATCCGCCTGCCCAGCCCTTTGAAGTGGGTTTATGGGGGGACAGCAGCACGACGCGGCGTGCCATGACAAACGAGGTGATGAGAGGGGAGAAGAAGGGAGGAAGAGGAGGACCGGGCCGTGTGCGGCTATCAGCGACAGCTACCGGACTTCCAGGCGGAGATGGCTCTCATAAATCAGCGCGGTGGCCTTTCCCCTCTCTGTACGGGGGAGCCTCATGACAGCAGAGGTGCTAACGCTCTCTGGTCAGGCCGCCCTTCAACACTCGCTCGTACATCGTGTGTGCGCTGTGCCGGACGGCTTTACCATGCTCAGATTCAGGAGACGCATCCAACATAATTGCCCCACACTTACACATCCAGCCTCTGACTTTTTAAAGCAGTTGCTTGAATAGAAAGAAGAAACAAAAAAAAAATGTGTTGAGTTAAATGTTATCTGATTTGAGGCAAAATGGGAAATAGTCCTATTTCTGCCATCTTCGATGTGAGAAAAACATTTCTGCTTTACTGGTTTTGACACCACTATATTTGAGACAAACTCTGTGTCGAATGCTACAGCTGGTCCTGTATGTGGGTCGGTAAGGGGTCAAAGTGTTTGTTAACACGCTGAATGCAGAACACATCCGCACACAGCCAGCCTACCATACTCCTTCAACCACAGCTATTCAGCCACACTTTCCCCGCGAGCTAGCAGCGCATGGGTGAAAAAGGTTTGGGGCAAAAAAGAGAAATAATTGGATTCCCCTCCCCCTCCCCCTCCTCCTCCTCCTCCCCCTCCTCCCCTTCCTCCACCCTCCCCTCTCTCTCTTTCTCCCTGGCTTCGGACATCCCTAATTAACACTGGACTAGTCAGGAGGCCTGGAGAGAAAATCTGCTGTTTGGACAAAAAAATGACCAGAAACATATTGTCTTCTTTATATAAATGCATGCAAATAAGTGCTGGTAGCTCCTAGAATGTAATGAAGCCCTGTAAAAAACCTGGCAAAGTCATTCATTCATAAAATCCCAATGTGTGACTGTTACACTAATTACAGAGCACGTCGGCCCCAATTAGCCGACTGCTATTCCTCTTTTTAATTCTTGATTAACGTTGTCGCGGTAATTACAGGTTTCATGCTAGTTCTCTATTTTTTTTTCTTTTTTTTCTTTTTTTTTTAAGGCATTAGCGAGCCCACACAGCAAGCTGTTAACTCCATCCATGTCCTCCCTCAGCCATGCAGTCGACTGGAGGACGCCCATCCTCTCTCTCTCTCCCTCTCCATCCAGAGAGCCTGGCTTTCTCCTTCTGGTACTGCCTTTGTCTGCACCTGCTCTCACCCCAGCAGGGCTGATTCAGAAGCCATTATGAGACCCAGAGACGGAAGGGAGAGTGACAGAGAGGCAGAGCAGAAGGAGGGGGAAGAGAGAGAGAGCGGGAGGGAGGGAGAGTGAGACCAGTGTTAGGTGCCTGTCAGCCTCCACACTGCCCAGCCCCGGTGACAGGAGCCTGGGCTAGGTCTAGGCGGCAGTGCCATGTGTTAATTACACATGTAAAGCCTATTATACCCTGAGAGGACACCTGCTGACAGGGGAAATGAGGCCAGCATGGCCGCCTGCCGCATCCAGTCAACCTAGCGCTCTCTCCCAGCCTCCTCTGGACTGGGAGATGATGGCTCTTTGATTGCATGTTCATGTGCTCCCTGGATGGTAGGATGTCCTTAACATTCAAATGATCCTCCAGGGAACCTTCGGAGTCTGCAATTGAAATGTTTCAGGTTGAAAGGTTGTCCGTTGAAGAAGCCGACGGCCCTGCACTCTGTCTGTGGAACGACGGGGCAGATCAACCTGATGGTGCCGAGGTGTCGACGATAAGAAGGGTCAAGAACAAATGGTGTCTCACTGACACACACACACACACACACTATTAGTCCCTTTTCTGACAGCGGTGAAAGACTGCAAGACTGACAAACCCGACCATCTTACACTTGTCAGAGCTCGTCAACAAGCATTCCACTTTACCTCTAATGAAATGAAGTCGTTCTTGCATGTGTACTGTGAATACTGATGTCAATAATATCATTCAGCCTGTAACTCGATCCCTCTGCCGCAGAGCTTTATTCACAATTCACCCCCCCCCCCCCCCCCACCGCCAACACCACCGCCAACACCAACACCAACAACCACCCCCCTCCTCCACCCCTTCCGAGCGCCACACCAAATGAGGCCTGCACTTTGGAAGGAAATGATCTGATCAACTTCACACCCATCAGGGGAGCTTGTATACATCCTGCCCCGGGTCCTACATCTTCATACATATTCAAACGGTTTTCACAGTTCATTATAAACTCACCAAACCACCGCGCATCCTCCATAGGACTGCTACGTTCATTAAGAGAGGAACACAAAGACTCCAAATTTATAATGATACTAATTCCTCGCGCAATTAGAATTGAACTGTACGCGTTTCGCATCTAGGTCTCACATCAAAAACATCAAACACGGCCTACTAATGGATGTCTCTCTACACCTCACAATTAACACTCAAGGACAAAACCAAAAGAACAAAAAAAGAAAAGCTGGAATTGTCAGTTGTTCTGTTTATTTTTCTGTGTTCAAGGCCATTTGATGTGGATAAAAATGGGAATAATAATTATTTTTATTTTTTTACCTCATTCAATCACTAGCCTTCCCAGGAGGAAACAGGTCTACTACACCAGCAGCTGTGTAGACTCCTTCACCAGGAGACCACAGAACAGAGGTCTTAGCGGCACTGCAAAACAAAGTGTCCAGTAGTTTGTACTGCATGTATGTTCGACATAAATAGAGTACCAAGCATTGTGAAAGCCATTAAAACACATGGCCTTTGAGAGGGATAATGTTCAGGGTGAGTGAGTTGTGAACCGTGAGTAGTTGTGTGTCAAAGAGAGAGAGAGGGGATGTGGATAAGGTCTGATCTATTGTACTGTACAGCTTCCTGTGCAAAACTGGAGCTGGGATGGTGGCTAGGGCTTGGGGCTTGGGGCCAAGGCCGGGGCCAGGGCCAAGGCCAGGGCCAGGGCCGGGGCCAAGGCCAGGGCCAAGGCCGGGGCATGGAGATGTCGCCCTGTGCTCCCAGGGCCAAGCTGTTTCTAATGAGACAGGCGGACAGGGAGCTGTCACACCAACGGGGGTCCCTGACACATGAAAATGAGCCTGCTCTACATGCGAGGAGGGGCAGGGGAGAGTGATGAGGGGGAGGGGGGGAGGGGGGGGGGCTTGCAGCTGTCAGAGGAGCGAGTGACAGATCAGGCAAGGTGACTGAGCAACTACACTCCACCGAGCTCCGTCTGAGTGACACAAGGCGAAAGGCACATCCCTGCGCAACATGCGCGCCATTGGCTGGAGCAGAGTTCTCTATCTGAAGGCCCTGACAGACACCAGGCCTGTTCACCTGTCATTTACTAAAACTCTCCCCTTCATCTGTACTTTTTACCACACGGCTTTATCCGAATTTATATCAAAGTGCCGGCTTTATCCGAATTTATATCAAAGTGCCGGCTTTATCCGAATTTATATCAAAGTGCCAGCTTTATCCGAATTTATATCAAAGTGCCAGCTTTGTCCATATTCCAATCGCAGGGTACTTCTGCTCCATTTAATTTCAGCGGCGTAGCCTCATTGACGCCGTAGCATCTAAATGTAATGTAGCAGATAGTCCTGCTGTTCCTCCTGGATGCCCTGCAGACATGCCTTTCTGAGTGATGACTGTGGGATTATCTCACCATTACAGTAATTTCTACCTGACAAGCTCTCTGTCACATCTCAAATGGCTGTTTCCCTTGAAGAGCCAGGTGCTCTCTCTCTCTCTCTCTCTCTCTCTCTCTGTCTATTTCTCTCTCTCCCCGGCGTCGCTCACATCCGCAGCGCGTCGGAGACCGGAGACGACGCCGCCGCCGCCGCCGCGAGCCCGTTTCATCTGCGGGGACGAAGCGAAAGCGTCTCAGGCGCCGCGCCGGGCGACACTCCCGTCCTTCAAGGTGCCTCTCGTTCCATCTGCCGGAGGGTCCGGCGGGAATTCTTCCTCTGTGAGCTCTCCCCCCCCCCCCCCCTCCAGTCCCACTGAGCAGCCTTTCATGTCAGACAGGATAGCAGACAGGAATCCCAGCTAGCACTCGGCTTCGCTTAACACTTACATGTTGACAGAGAGAAAGAGAGGAGTGTTCTCTTATCTCGGAAATTGTCTTTTTAAGACAGCTTGGAATCAGACTGCAAACACAAAACATATGCAGCAGCAACACAGGGGAGGGTGGATGAAGGGATGTGAGTTTACAGTAACGGATGAGAGACAAGTCTGAATAGACCCTCTGTAAAGTAAAGCTATTGTAGAGCTGCCTTTGCTAAGCTGCACAAGAATAGCAGGCGTTTATTTGGATTGTCCTGTAGGAAAATGTGCAGACCGCTGTTGAAAGCACCCCGAAAGCTGTTTGTGCATGATTACATGAACCTTTGAGTTCATCCTTGCCTCAACAACCCCCCGCTCCCTCGCCCCTGCCGGATACACACACACACACACACAAATACATATCTTTAACACACAGTTTTCCAACCCAGTCACTTGATGTTTGACTGGGAATCGCTCCAAAACAAATCCTCACAAACAAACTCTGCATAAACAGGCAGCAGTGTGTCCTCAGAATACTGGAGAACTAACGTCTCAACAGATTGGGCTCCATTGTCAGATCACAGTGGACACATGTTCTCTCCCTAACACTTTGTGAGCATGATAGACAAAACAAGAAGCACTCTCCGGCTCTCTACAGACCGCCATGGAGCGCGTACTCTGCCAGAAGAAGCCTAAAGCTAGTACCCCCCATTTGGGAGAACTCCAAAAGCACAAATCAATACACATTAACAGGTTAAAAGAGATGGCAAGAGAGATACTTTTATGTGCCGCATTGCAATATTATCGACAAAGGTCTCCTGTTCTATTTGAAAGAGGGGAAGAGATGGCTTGAGAGACCTGTTTTTGTATGGATGGCATTGCTCTCTCTCTCTTTCTCTCTCTCTCTGTGTCTCTCTCTCACTTTTATATGGAGATGTATGATGGGACTTCTCTAGCATCCTCCAAAATGTAGCTGTAAAGGAAATGGCATGTCTTTTCCATCATAATACCACGAAAATGACATAGATCGCGAGAGGGGAGCAGTGAGTAAAAGGGAGGAGGAAAGAGGGAGTGAGTAGTCTCTCTGCATGGAGGGCAAATGAAAGTGGAACAAAAAAAATCTTTGTGCGAAAAAAAAGAAAGAAGGAAAAGAAGAAAGGAGAGAGTTGTTTATTTACAATGAAAAGAGGATAGAAAAGGATGGGCCTGAATTGGCGCACGAATCAATGCAGGTGCCTTCCTTGAAGCTTGGCCGGGGAAATGTCTGAACGAGGTATGAGGACAATGATGTTCAGGGTGTTTATAGACGGAGATGGGGAGAACTGACTGGAAAGAAGCATGTGTTATCGGGAACATGGAGTGTGTGCACGTGTGCACGTGTGTACAGTGTGTGTGTGTGTGTGTGTGTGAGTATCATGGGCAGAGCGAGGTGGCCTGCGAGGCCTCACCTCTTCACTGGAGTGTTAAATCAGCCATCAGTCATGTGACACACTCGCCGCCCCCTGCTCAGCCCACTGAGACATGACCTACCCCCATTGCCCCCCCCCCCCCCCCCTTCAAACCAGCTTTGATATCTCTCCACGCTCCGCTGCCCACCCAACAGGAGGGAGTAAAACCCGCAGCATTCCTTCAAACCAGCGGAACGGAGCCGCTGAGCATATCCCATCATGCAACAAAAGCCCAGGAGACACGCTGGCCTTCAGGGGCAGACGAGCATGCTGTTTCTCCCCCTTCAGACCCTCAGCTCCGCAACCCATGTGGCCGATAGGGCCGGGTCATCGGCTGAACCCGGAGCTGACCTGGAGGGAGGCTAACAACTGCTTCCTGTCTGTTAGCATTAGAGCATCCAGCGCTGAGGCTAAGCTGCGCACACCACGGGGCCGGAGAACACTGACCTGGGCAGGCCATGGTTGAATACCTATGGTCTGGTGGGGTCCTGAGCCAATCGCAGACGAAACGCGGTCAGGATCGCCTCAAATAAAACCAACAACCGTGGTAAGAGGGAAGGTCAGGCGATTACGGTGGGGGTACGGTGAACATTTTTCAGTCATGGCGTTAAAGACTTAGTTAGCGAGGGAAAGAATGAAGTGTTTTTGGAATTAGCCGCGTGGGAGTTAGCGGTGTCAGAGTCGCTGATGGTAGAGCTGGCAGCACCGGAGATGTGTGAGAGTTCGCAGGGTTACAGTTGGCGATCTTAAGAGTGTCGGAGTTAGCTAGGTGAGAGTTGGCCATGTTGGACGTGTGAAAGTTAGAAGGTTAGAGTTGAGAATGCTAATCGTGGAAAAAGTTGCAGAGGTTTGTGTGGGTGATGTCAGAGTTAGCGATGTCTAATTCAGTGATGTCAGAGAAAGCGATGTCTGAGTTTGCAACGACTGAGTTTTCAATGTCAGAGTTAGCCGTGTCTGAAGGCTCGAGTTAGCAGTGTCGGAGGTAGCGAGGCTCGAGTTAGCCATGTCAGAGGTAGCGAAGTTTGAGTTAGCGGTGTCAGAGTTAGCGGTGTCAGAGTTAGCGGTGTCTGTGGCGTCAGCATTAGTGAAGCCACTGGTGTGTAACACACTTGGGGCTCAAGAGGAGGCAGCATGTGTAGCGCCTCTAACACCTCCTGCCACCGGCTCCACTGAGCACAAACAGCCTCAGCCTCCGCACAGTCCCCAGAGACACACACACACATACGCGGTTGCAATCGTACACACACCGCTTGCATCACTCCCATGCTGAAGCAAAACCAAACGTCAGGCAGATGGATTAAGGAATTGACTTCCTTCAAGGTAGAGACAAGAACCGCTCACGGGATTAAAAACCTGAATTAAGCATGAAGTTTGATCAGGATTAGTCTGTGTGTGAATGAACTGAGTTCAGACAGGTTGCACGCAGCAGTGTTACAATAGGGATTTGCCGACATTTCCTCCAATATTAATAGCATTCCTTAAAATCTAAGATTTCTTTAAACCTCCTAACTGTGCTTTTATACCACTGGCAAGCAATGTATCATTGCCCAGACAAATGGGATGATTCACTAAAAACGACAACATCCACTTAGCCAATGCATGTCAAAAGTGACCTCTTAAATGCTGGTAATTGGCTGCAATGCTATAGCTATGCAAATAGAGGCTAATTGGCACTTCTACTTCAGGCCATGCTGAAATCATTAACCAATTGAAACGGGAGAGAAAGGCTCCTATCTCTGCGCCGCGAGGCACTGCTCTGCCATGCCGCCATGTTCCTTTCCGTTTCTACTGCACTTGCATATCATAAGTAACTCATTTGAATTGGTGCGCTGCCAAGTGAGTCTCTGTGTCTCTTAACAAACAAACAAGACAACAATATTGCGAGTCAAGCTGTTGTTTGTTAGTGGGCAGCAGGATGACGTTGGCTCCCTGACTCCTGCCTCAGAACCACTGTGGGTTGACCCGACCCTCTGCTGACTGTGTGTGTGTGTGTGTGTGTGTGTGTGTGTGTGTGTGTGAGAGAGAGAGTGAGCTGTAGCTTGGTGAGGAGCTTGCAGGCAGACTTCAAACCCAGGCAGATGGGAAGGGACAGCAGCACACAGCAACGCGTCTCCGACAGGCTGGATCAGCTGATCAAGGAAGCAGCAATTTACAGGCGATAAGAGGAGATCTTGCAAAACACCAAATGCTACAGAAACGCCAAAAAGCTTTGCTATCCAAATTACCATAATTTGCTTTCTGTCATGATATACGAAACAATTTCCTTCTTGTTATTTCCCCCCTGCATTTAGCAGTAGCGACTCTTTTATTGTCCTCGAATTGCTCTTGATTATCTCATATACAGAACAGTACTTTGTGACACCTCAACTCCTGCAATTACTATGTGCACTGCGTAATCCACATACACTTCCCTAATTAAGAGCGTCACACTGCAGTGCAGATCTCACAGCAGATCAAACGGGGCTGTGTTGATATGGGAAACCAAGGAAGAGGTCTACCCAACACTGTTATATCATAATCCCCATTCCTTCAGCCTGATTAAAACATTTCAACAAGAGCCCTGGTGAGGTGCTGTGGAGAAGAGGCTCGCGGAGAAATATCACAGCTCCCTCATTAGCACAGGGGATTTCATTTGGAATATTTCTGAGAGCACTTTGAGAGAAGCGCCTGTATTTACATTTAAAAGATCCAAAGTGGCCAAGTGAAGCTACCTCTCTCCTTAATTGCTGGCTTCAGTTGTCCATGAATGCATCCACTTTATTACCCGTTCTCATTACCAACCGGTGCCCAACTCAGTCTGTCTCTCTCTTCTTTCTCCTCCTCTCTCTCATGGTCTTTTAAAGAAAGATCTCATTTCCTCTATCTCTCCATCTCTGTGTGTTGCTTAATTTTCTCGGTCTCTCTTTTTCTCTCTCTCTCATGGCAGGGCCACAGAAGTCTGCCTGAGAAGCTCTCCCAGTGGCCAAGAGACACAAACAATTGAGAGGGATTACGCCGTAATCCTGTTTTTACTTTCATTCGGTCCGCATTTAAAGGGGCCAACCTCTGAAGCGAGCAATTCTAAAAGGATATGTCCCCTTTAATATATGGGTAAGCTTTGTAAACAAAGGAAAATAACGGGATTACAAGTTTGACATCACTAAATGACAAGATTTTGTATGTGTGAACTCCCCTGTCTGTCACTGGATATTCATGCTGATGCACCAGTAGCTTGAAAGCATATGAATTTCAATTTGGGAATAACTTCAACAAGTACAGCGCCATATTTAAGACGAATGTAAAAATAGAAGAAAAAAAACATACATTGCCAGCTGTGTAAACTTTTTTTTAACTCATCCCCTAAAGATTCATCGAATTAGCACGGAAGGACAAGGGAAAAAGCACCAACATCAACTGTTTACTTGAGTTCCTTTCCCTGGATGAGTGAGAACTGTTGCCATATGGCTCCTGAGGGTCGTTCAGTAAGCAATACAAGCCTGTGTGTATCACTCCTCTACCGGCCCTTGGTCCCAGAGGAGAGATTCAGACAGCGATACGAGCACCAGCATGACCTCTTAGGGTCCATCTGCTTCACACGAGCGCATTACACTGTCAAACCCTGGACGAGTCACACCTGGATTCTGTCACTCAGAAGATAAACACGCACGCACGCAGCGGTTCCACATGCTCGCACGCACTCGCAGGAGAAACATTTAAGCTAGGATATATTGCGGGAGAGATCGGGGAAACGCTGTCGCTCGTATGAAAATGAGTTACAACCGGCACATCTGTGAAGGAATTACATCTGGATCACTTATCACATACTTCAGTGCAGAACAGACTGTGCTGTCTGACTGTCAACACCATTCCAGAGATCCCAGCCCCGGATTTAGAGAGCTAGTGAAGGCTTGATGCCTGTCTGTCAGATGGATGTGGAGAGGAAACGCCCTGAGAGAAATAGTCATGTTCTTCGCTGAGGAATACTGTCTCCTGGTGTTAGGAGTTCTGCTGAAACTGACACACCGACCCCCTCGCTCCTCCTCTCCTCTCCCCTCTCCTCTTGTTTCTTCACTCCCCTATTGTTTTCCTTTTTTCTCCTCTCCTCTCCCCTCCTCTCCTCCCTTCCCTTCTCTTCCCCTCTACTCCCCTCTTCATCCACTCCACTCCTCTCCTCTTGACACCTGGGTTCCATCCTGCCTAGAGTCCAGTCGTCAGCCAGATCTCCTTTGAAACGGCGGTGATGGAGGCGAAGCTTTGAAACTTTACGGCCACAGTCCTGGTACCACATGGCGTTCCAGTAGCACCGCTGCTAGCAGCCCCACCGATTTATGGCTCATGACACGCACATATTTAATTTGTAACCAAACACTTCCCCTTCCCCACTGCCCTGTCAGAACTTTGGAACCCGTCTTGTTTTCTCAGGTCAGAGGTTAAACAAAGGAAACACAGAGCTGGCTGTCTGTAGGGCCTGAGACAGGGTGTCATGGCCGCCTGGTCCTCGCAGGCCAGCGAGGAGAGAATTGTGGGACAAGCCAGGGTCGTGGGGTTAGCTGGGTCATCCGGCAGGGGGCGGGGCCCTGGGCAGGGACCAGTAAAAGACGAGGAGCAGTCGGAAACCCTGCTGCATTTCATCTCCTGACACGTGAACATAACAGGCTGGATCCTCTTACCCCTCTCTCCACAAGATGTCTCCCTGGTTGTTGGCCGTGACATCTTTACTGCCCCATTGGTCGTAAACCCTCAAGGGGCGGTCCCCCAAACACCGTTACACGCCCCACTGGCTCCTCCACTCGGAGTGCTTGTGTATAAACATATAAGTTTATTTAGTGTGAATGTCCCGTCGCGCTCGCCGCTTGTCGCCTTCAGGAATCCATGTCCTCGCGGGCAGGGAGCCCTCGGAGACATTGCCGCGGATGTATTTACAGGCTGTCATAAAGCTCTGCTCCTCACTCCTCGCTCCCCAGCCAGGAGAGAGGCGGCGGTGGGCTGGACACGCACTCTGAGTGACGGGCGTGGAGGTGGAGGAGGAGGAGAAGCAGGCCTGGATCTCTGGGGAGTCCCCCCGCACCATGACTCGGATACTAATATCCTTTCATTAAACCTCTAAAACAGTGGATGGTCTGTGATTCACTCCAGTGAGGCAGAACTGGCAACACCCAGGCCAACGTGCCATATGTTAGATCGTTATGACTCGTCGAGACCCAGAGGGATTCGGTCCAACTTATGCAGAGTTTGTGTTGCTCGGAGGGTAATAAACCGTCCGATGTTCAACCACATCTAAAGGGCCCTCCACGGTGAACCTCTCTGCCTTGGTCCTTGAGAGCAGCTACTACGAGACGCCTCGCAAATGATATCATCGCAGAATGGAGCAGACTGCAGCCAGCATTCCTGCCTCCTCCATCTGCTGAATCCGAGCGCCGTGCCAGCCAGAACTCAGAATCCCTGGACTCGACATTTCACTCCATAATCAGCCACCAAGACAGCAAATACCGCATGCAAAATATAGCTTGCAGAAAATCTTAGTCATTCCTTGCTTGCGCTCTATCCTGATCAATGGAGAAGGAAATAAAAAAACAAAAAGGTTTGTCAGTCTGTCCCTTCAGTGTGACACGTAGGCAGGCTGAATGCAGCGTGTAGGGCCACATTAAAGCCAGGCCAGCAGCCCCTAGCTATAAACAGGGCTGAACCTTGGTCTGGACAGCCCTAATAACTCCTGTCTCGTTTAAGACTGTCTTTATGGGCCATTGTTCCCCATCTGGGGTGCGTTAAAACCAGGGACGGCGAGGTAAATCACAGATCTGGGCCCGAATGCCAGAACACCCCCTGCTAACCAGGAGCAGATTGGAGGAAACACACTGGTTCATGGGCACCAGCCTCGATGGAGTGGGAGGAGGAAGGAGGAAGGGAAAGGGAGAGGAAGGGATGGAGAGAGAGAAGGAAAGGGACAGAAGGGTGAAATAGCAGAGAAAGCCAGCGAGGGAAGGAGAGGACGAACGCTCGCAAGTGTTGCTAGGTCTTCAGGTGGCACCGTAGAACCAAGCCGAGGGGACGAACCCACCAGAGCGCTGGCCCGGCTCAGTCCAGAGAATGAACTCTGTGATGGGGTGGAAAGTGGACAGGGAGGGGCGCCCAGCTGGCTGGTCCCAGGTGGCGTGGGAGTCCTCGGCGTAGAGTCAGGCCAGGCCAGTGAGGGAGCGGGGCGGGGGGGACAGGGGGGCCTGTTTTGGAGGGGAGGAGAGGGGCCGCTGTGCCAAACAGACTGTGGCTGGCTGGCCTGCCAGGCTGCTCTCCGGAGGAGGGCAGTAATCTCAGCAGCACCATTGTGTGGGACGCCAGGTACTTCCCCGCTGCCACGGAGAGAGGCAGACTCAGCTGACTGGGAGCACGGCAGGAGCTGCTGAGACCAGGAGCAGGAAGAGATTTTCCTCCAGCGAGCCTCATCTGCCTACAGTTCTCTCCAGAAGAAGAAGAAGAAGTAGAAGAAGAAGAACAAGAAAGAGTTTGGCCACAAAACCGTTAACTCTGAAGGTTTTTTGGGGGGGGGAAAAGTGAACGTCTGTGTGTGTGTGTAATGTGCTGTAGTTCTGTTGTCTTTCTGACTGTCCTCAGTCCCACAGAGGGCCACTTAGCCTCCAACAGCTCTCCATTCTAACCTGTGGAGGGACAAACCGTTTCTAATCCCAGCTCACCGGACCAGAGAGTAGCTTATGGCCCTTCTGCAGAGAAGGAGGGGGGAGGAGGGAGGAAGAGGAGGGGTGGAGGAAGGAGGAGGAGGGGTAGAGGGCGGAGAGGTGGGGCCTTGCAGCCAGGATCCCCACAGCTGCCCCTCACAGGAACCTGAGGGGGTCAGCTGAGTACAAAGCCGGTCGGCCCTTCAATGGTAGCCCTCAAAAACACTGAAATCTCACAGTTCAGTCCTTTCTCACCGGGCTACGCTCCCGTCTTGCTCGCTCACTCGCACGTGTTCTCCCGCAGGTGAGGGATGGGACAGGGGTTGAGGGGGGGGGGTCAAGTCTGAAGCAGGCCCCGGAGCCACAGCGAAGGTCCCGGGGTGGATCGGAGAGAGCCCGCGGAGATCCCGGCGTGCCGAGGGTGGGGACCCGGGAGCGCTGTGTCTGTAGTGCCGTCCCCCAGCCTGTGTCCTTCTCAGCCCTGACGGGGTGCGTTGGTCCCCCCTGCTCCGCCGCCCTGCCAGTTGGCAAGCTCAGGCCAGGAAACTGTCAGTGTCGATTGAGCTGAGTGGAGGGGCTCCCGCTATAGGAGTCTTACTGGTCCAGAGCCCACCTCTGTTTCCAAAGCATGGGAAAAAAGAGCTCCGCATTCCTCAGGTCTGAGCTGCCAGCTTCCCCCTGCCCACAGTTCACAGGGAGCCCTGAATGAGATTAACAAAAGCGTTCTGTTGGAACCCTCTTGGCTGGCTTCCACGTCAACAGCTCGCAGGGTCAGGGGTCACACTAACTACATTCATTCCCAGCAGACCCCTTGCTCCAAACACAGGCTTGCCAGTCGCACAAACTCCCAGCTTTTCCCTCCTAATCCCCTGAGATATGTCTGATCTCCACATGTTTCTGCTCAATTAAAGCAATATCACACCTTGCAAATGGGATGGGGAGAGAAGGAGAAGGAGGACGGAGCGCTGGCCGAGAGGGGGACAAGTGTGAAAACGAATGAATGGAGCACGGGGAGAGTGAAATAGACAGAGAAGGGAATTATTAATGTGCTCTTGTGCGAGGCAGTAACAGGAGGGCCCCGGCAACACGTGAAGCCGTGCACCTGATGAAACACCTAAAGACAAACCTCGACACTTCAGGTAGACGCAGCAGCCAGGCCGGGGCATTCAGAATGCGCTCTCAACAGCACACGTAGCGAACACACACACACCTGCTTTTTCCATCTAACCGACCGAAGATTAAACACTATGTAAAACTAGTGGTCAGAGGTACTCTGTTTAATTCTCTTCCAATATTTTCTTCATTCACACCCCTTGACACTTGTAGAGTGTAAATTGTAAATCTGCTACTATTAGACACAACCTAAAAATATAACAGTCTGGTCAGTTTAGAAATAGTAACTACTGGTGATTTACTGAATTCGATTATTTCTAGATGTTGGAGGACTCTGTCCACAATAAATACGCCGCCATCCCACTAACATGAAAAAAGTCACTTCTCATTTATCTGTAGTCAGAACATATGAAACTGGTTAGCAAAAGCAGTTGCTAGCAACCAACAGTGGTAAACCAGCCGAGAGGGGGGAGATTAGAAAAGAGAGAGAGAGGGGAAGAGAGAGGGAGAGATATGGACAGGAGGAGAGGGGGAGTTCGGAGGGGGTGGGGTGCTCCCAGGGAGGATCATACATTTCTTTTCCCCCCCAGTATTTCTTGTCCTTGATCTGGCTGCTTTTCTTGAAGCTGGATCCAGTGCCCCTCCCCCCCGCCGAGGCTCAGCCCAGAGGAGGGGAGCGCTGGCTGGGCTGGGCGGAGGGGAGAGGAGGGGAGGGGAGCTTGGCCAGCTGCAGGCTTGACGAGAGCCGTGCACGCAGGGAAGGGGAAGGGGGGGGGGGGGGTTGGAAGCAGGGAGAGAGAAGAGAGAGCCACTCGATGACAGCGTGAGTGCAGGGGGGATATAACACTCAAAGACACAACACGGGACCCTGAAAGATTGAGTTTCAAAGTGGCAGAGTCGGAGGATTTCCAGGGCAACAGACTTCCGCCTTTAAGGCCGTCCGAAAACCAGAGGGCAGGGCAAGGTAGAGGCAGACTCCTCCACGTGACTCACCCGCTCTCCCTGGATCAGACTCCAGCAGAGTGGATGACAGCCTTGCTATGTCCCAGATGCCCTCAAGTCTCACAAAGCTGGTCCACATTTGATGTGATAACAAACCCAAGCCAAACTCCAGAATTTCTCACAGTGATTTTGAGTTTTTCTAAAGGTCTCTGTGTCCTCATGGACTATGTTACAGTACTTCAGGCAAGTTGACAAGGACAATATAACAATCTCATCAACAGAGGGCGCTAGTACTCAATATCTGGATTCTCCATTTTAAGACTGGGAAAGTCTTTTTTTAATAAGTAATGAACTCAATCTTAAAAGCTTAAAAGCACATTCAAATAAGGTATGCTTGGAACACATTGGATCCGCGACGAAACAAAACATGCTTTCTTACCTCAAAATCACCCCAAAAGGCGCACAGTTGCAACTTTAAGCATTAGAGCTAGTCTGGTCAGAATAGTTCCATATAACGTATTGATGAGTAACAAACTCAAAGGAATTGTTCTCATTTGCACACTTCCTGTTATGTCTGTCATGGTTACCGTAAATGCACCCTCACACATGCTAGGCACATATATCCCTGACTGTAACTCTGGTTCGTGTAATCAAACAACCTAATCCCATAACCGACATTTTATGATCTGTTTGATTGCTTGTGTGAAATAGTGCTCTCTCTCCCTCCATAAATCCCAGGCGATCCCTAAGAAGTAGTGGCAGTCGGTTTAAAGACACTGGAGACTCGGCTTGGAAAGACCAAACCGTGGATGATTTTTTTTTTTTAAGAGAAGGTCTAGAGAGGGGGACAGTGCAACATTAGCCTCATCCAGGGGAGGCTAAATCACTCTTAAAGAGACAGCCGGCTCTCTGGGCGCACTGGGCCCGGGCGTTGGGCTGTGTCGGATCTGTCACACTCCAGCCATATAAACCCGGGGCCCGCACCGCACGGCGGCCCTACCTGTCTGCCTGCGTCCGTGTGGGACCCCCGGACCCACGGCCCGGCCCTCCAGTCTCTGGAGCTTCCTGTGGAAAGAAAAGGGAGATAATTCATACATCTAATGGGAGTCGTAAATCCTGGTATTAACTACGCCACACCGTATAAGAGGGCACGGCCCGGAGAAATAAGACACAGATGAGAGCGGCCCGGTGGAGAGGCAGAAAAGACACATCAATTAAAAAGGGGGCTGAGGAAGTGAGGGGAGGGGCTGGCGGGGCGGGGGGAGGGGGGGTGAGGGGGGGGGGGGGCAGGGGAGCGGGACAGGCATTGAAGAAGTGAGAATGGAGTGAATAGAGATGGATCTCGCTTCACCCGTGGACATGATCCATGGTGATCCGGAGAATCCAAAAGGACGGGACACAAAGGAGGGGTGGGGGGGGGTGGGGGGGGGGGGTGCAGGGGAGCTGGTGCTGCGCGGTGTGGTGCTAACAGGTCCCCGGGGGCCCGGCACTGCAGGACCATATGGGGAGCAGTGAAAGAGAGAGGGCAGCACAGGGAGCCCCAGGCTGACAAGCCAACGCTCGGCACTCTGAACGCTCAGCACTGGCCTGGCTTCAGCTGTTCCCCTCAGCCCTGGACCTGCCTAGGGATTAGAGGGACGCAACAAAGACACACACACACACTATCCTCAATAAGCATACCAGTCCACTCGTCTCTGAAACAGCGCCCCCCCACCCCCCCCCCCCCCCCCCCGCCCAACAGAACGCCAGCTTGTGGCCAACCGGTGGACTGGGACATGAGTGTCAGCTCAACATCTGACAAGGGGGACGCAAAATCCTTGAAGAGACAGCTAGCAAACGGCTTAAACCAGCGCTGTTCAAACCCCCCGCAAAAAGCCCTGTAGAGAGCTATCGAAAGCCCATCAGCGCCATTCCTCATCAGCCGACATCAGTGACACTGCAGTTTTCTAGCGGCAAAAGTCCTCGCTGGAGACTCTGTCTCCCATTAGTAGACTTCCCCACAAGCTAAGCCTTCAAGTTCCCTGTTACCTGACAACCGGAAAGGCAAGCAGGCAGGCAGGCAGGCAGGCCGACACACAGACAAGACGGGCAGAGAGACAGACACGCAGAGAGACAGACACGCAGAGAGACAGACACGCAGAGAGACAGACACGCAGAGAGACAGACACGCAGTTCGACGCGCAGACACGCAGACAGGCTGACACAAAGACACAGACTATCACACACACACACACATACACAGGCAGGGGTGCTGGTGAAGTTAGTCCAACCAGGAGAGTGAGTCTCTGGCAGCACCTGCAGTGTGTGTGTGTCGGTCCCCCCCCCCAGCCTCCGACTCCCTGCCTGTCAGACACTCCCCTCCATTGTGTTGTCGGAGCCTCCGTAGCCGACCCCCCCCCCACACACACACTTCAGCCTGGGATGACAAACAGCTAATTATTTTCCCTGACGAGAGGAGAAGCAGGACTCAAGCTGAGGTGAAGGCCTGCTTCCAGCTCTGTGATTTGGTAGAGGGGATGCCCGATACCAGTCATGGTGCAGACGTGAGAGCTGGGAGGAAGTCTCAGAGCTCTCCTCTCACTGGCCCTTCCTGCCTTCCTGCCCCTCCGTCTCTGTGGACCCTGATCGATCCTCTCTTCAGCCGCTGTACTCCAATCTCCATGACGTGGCAGTATTATGCACCGTACTGAACTGTACACGGTGCCAATACAATGCATGATTTGTATGTTGCATTAACGATGGGGAATTTGGCTCACCTGTTGAGGGTTGATTTGATTTGAAATGACATGCTTTAGAATCGTCAGCCAGTTTGCTCACACACTGAGATGCAAGCACCGATACACACACGCACAAACGCATTTGTTGGATATTCAGACAAATCTTTACATGAAAAATATACATCCCCATCATCCCCATGTACAGTGAGAAATAGTACTGCACGGCCACAAATGTGTATTTGCATAAATGTTTCAAACGAGGTCCTTACTCGCCTGATAGAGATAAACAACTCGAACAGTTTGTGTTTTTCTCAAGGGGGGAAACCAGAGGACAATTCACAAAACAAGGGTATTAATTATGCAAATTGTTCAATTGTTTTTACCCCACAGTAAAAACCACAGACCCTACGACCATGTTTGTATGCATGGTGATGTATTGAACACAGTGTAGTTCCGGTCTATATACACGGAGAAGAAGTGTGTACTCTATGCATGGAAGCTACTTAATTTCCATTCTGTCACAAGACAGGCCATTATTAGTTTCACACTCAAAATGATGTACAGAATGGTTGCATATGTGAAACGATCAAGGCGAGACTTTGCGCGAAGTGCATATATCAAAAAGCAATCTGAGGGCAATAATCATCCATCATTATTGAGTCGACGTCACCAGCTTATGGAAGTAGCCCACAGAATGGAAAACAGATTTGGAACAGGGAAAGGTGGGGGCGGCGTGAGGGACTGTGTGCTGGTGTGTGCATATTTAAGCACAGCGACGTTAAGAAACTGTTTACCTGTGTCTGTGTGTCTGACAGAGAGAAGAAAAAAAAAAAGAGAGAGAGGGAGGGAGAGAGAGAGAGAAAGGATGCTCAAGTGAGAGTCTGTGTGTGTATGTCAGCGTGTGTGTGTGTGTGTGTGTGTGTGTGTGTGCTCCCAGTCCCTCAGCGTAAGGTGAGAGGGTTGTTGTGCTTTGTGTTGTATTCCGGTCCTGCCTGTGACTGAGCCAGACTTTTAATTGCGGTTGCCGAGGAAGGCGGGTGGGGGTGGAGGAAGAGAAGGAGGAGGGAGGGGGGGAGCCAGGCGTCTCGTCACCCTGCTGCTGTGTGCTGGGAGGCGGGGAGTCAGGGCAGGTCCTGATCCCCCAAGCAACCTCCTCTGGGGAACCAGCCGGCCCCAGCACACTGTCACCTCCTCCCCCTGATGCTGCACACCTGAGGCCCCCACGGTGCTTGCCACGCCCCCCCCCCCACCACCACCACCCCCCCGCCTCCCTCCCTGCCCCCCACTGCACGCCCCCCCCCCCCCCTCCAGCCCTGCACCCGACGGCCCCGCTGACATTATACAGCTCACAGCGCCTGTCTATACGCGTCCGCTGATCAATAGCCCTGACTCGGAGTGTATCGACGCTGGCATCGGCCTCATTGATCACACCCAGCCTCTGTGGCTGGGTTTTCGAAGATAATTGGGCCCAGGAACCTGCCTCCTTATGAGTGACAGTGGGCTGAAATGATAATCAACTGGATGGGCTCCAAGTCCGATCCTGGTAGGACTAGGAGCAGGGCAAGAGACAGTCTCCTTTCCCAAGTGCCTCTTACCTGCAGCGTACGCCACACCACTATTACAAAGACGACCAACTCCATCATGAACTGATGATGAAACAATTCTATTTTGAGGCCCCGCTTGTTCGACAAGATCAGACAAATATACCGGACCCTTGTAACACATGGACATAGTAGAACTACTTCTTCCACCCAGCCAGGCCCTCTGTCGGGGAACCTTTAACCGACTGTCTGTGAGATGATGGAAGGTTTTAATAAAGGAGAGGGTGGTGATATTGATATCCATTACTAGACGGCCTGAACTAACCCCATTATGTGCCCATTAGGGCTAATAACATACATACCACCACCTCATTTGTTTTACTGAGCGGTTCTGCATATATGAACAATTAAAGGAGCCTCTACGGCGACAAAGAGAGACAGACTGTTTGAATTATCTGATATCAGCATGTCGTACGCAAACAAACTGGCCTGTGAACCTTGCAGGTTGATTCATGTGGTCGCAAAGCAAAATAACCACAAGTTCAAAGGAGGTGGCGGAACCATGGATGAGAACGATTATTAAATAGATGTGTTGTGTGCGGAAGAAACCCCCCTAAAATATATATATTATTGCAGCTGTGTGTACTGCATCACTGCAGACACACCAACACATCCACACACCTCATCTATCTCAGAATAGACTTGTGGGTTAGAGAGCTACTATGTGCTGGAGGTAAGACAGGGAGCCCAGGGCACAGGCCTACATATCCAGCCAGGAGGACTGGGAGGCAGGCAGGATTCAACCTGGTGTCGGGGAAGATGCTGCCGTAGAGTGGAAACAGCTAAAAATAACCCAGAGAAGAATGGATAAGTCAGACACACAGACAGAGAGACAGAGACAGACAGACAGACAGAGAGCCACAGCCATGAGCAGACTGGGCTCTGCCCCCTCTTGATTTCAGCCAAAGCTCCACATCTCCAAGCCCCCATCCCTGCCCCCTGCCCCCTGATCCCCCACCCTCCTCCCCCTCCTCCCCCCTCCTCCCCACCCCCCTCCTGCTCACCCCAAACCCCCTGTGTGTTAGTGTGCCCCTATGCTCAGTCTGTCAGTCCAGCACACCAGCTCGCTACCGAGAGGCATTATGCTAATCTATGGGCCTCTCTCTCTCCCCGGCCTTCCACTGCTCTGCAGATCGTCTTGCCTTAGGGCCCTGCTGCTTGTTTTGACAGAGCATCCCCTGATAGTTGGGATTAGTCCAGCTTGTTTGGCTAAACTAGGAGGGGGATCTTAGGGTACTTTGAGTTTTTGGGGAGCTCCACTGGAGCCAGATGCCTCCTGCTTTCATCCCCACCAGGATAGGGCTCGCGTCCCCCCCAGGCCGGCCCTCAGCCATGGGCAGCAGTGCTGCTTCACTCAGTGTCAGGACCCATGCACAGACACAGCGCTCATACGCCAGCATGCTACATAACCCTAAACAACACGTTCAAGATGCGCGCGGGGTAACACACACACGCGCGCGCGCACGCAGTCATGTACATGAAACAATGCAGTACAGCACCAACCCTCCCACACGGTGAAAACACCAAGAGTAAACAAACACATCGACTCACAGGCGTTGTCGGATAAGCAGAAGAAGGCCTGACTGAAGGGAGATACTTCGGAATTCCAGCAACAACATCCGACACCGCAGACGTTCCCTTCTCGCTGTCATCCTTTCCCGCGTTTCGGGGGTCTCGCATTGTTACACAACCAGAGGCGGATTGTTTACGTCGCGCTTGTACAACGATAATATACGAACAGTCGTCCCCGTGTCCTTTGAGGGTTGCCTTACACGAGGAAGTGCCGTTTTACGGCTACATTCCTGCTTTGCATTAATGGAGGCGTTTGGGCTTCCATCCCCTTTGAGAAACACTTGAGCCTCCCATTTAAAGGGCTGACCTGCGGTCCTCAGTTCAAACACGCGGTATGCACATTAACGTCAGGTCCCATGCTTTACCGACTAAAGAGAGGGGAGAGAGCATAAAGAGAGAGAGCAGGAGTGATCTCCCTTTCAGCAGCCGTCCCTAGCAGGAGGGCCGGCCATATTTTATTCAGTTATGTCAGCGGGTCTAAACTGGAGTTCAGGGAAGCCCTGCCCGCGTACGTTCATGAGGGTTCCGTTCGCGATGCCGCCGCGCCGACGGCACGCGCGCCCCATCACCACGGCGAAACCCGGGGACGACCCGGAGGGACGGCTATAAGACGCTTTTCAATCGGTGTGTCTTTTCTAATGATTTTTCGAACGCGGCAGATGTGAGGAGGGATACCTGTGATCATTAAACAATGATGGCAAACATCACACGGGAGAGAGGAGAGGGGAGGCAGGAGAGGAGAGGAGAGGAGAGGAGAGGAGAGGAGAGGAGAGGGGAGGAGAGGAGAGAAAAAGAGGAGAGCGGAGGATACGAGAGGAGAGGAGATAGGGGAGAGGCGTAAGAAGATATACGAGGAAAGGAGAGGAGGGAGAGGAGAGGAAAAGAGAGGCGAGGAGAAGAGGGGTAAAGGAAGGCCGGTCTCAGGAGGGCCGGGTCACCGAGGCCCAGGGGTGATGTCAGCCTATTAAACTGATTTCACAGGTTCCCTTAACGAAGCCTCTGGCATGTTAAAGGGCAGGAAGCAGCCTATTTCAGCCTTTTCTTCTCCTCCCCTTTAAGCGAAGTGCATGTGAGACTTATCGACAGCTCCTGACAAACAGGCGTGAAGCGGGGCAGCTGCCGGGGCAGCCCTCTCAGGACCGCAGAGCAGACTCGCTGAAAACACAGGTGGTATAGCACACCACTCCTGAGCTCTCTAATGCCCCGGCGAACCGCCATCGCATCTCCCTTCCGCTGCCCCCTCTCCTGGCGGGGTCAGGGGAAACCTGATCCTGAATGTTGAACATCGGAGGAGTGGGGGTCTCTCCGCAGCTCCCCCCCCCCACCCCCCGTGCCTGGGATGAAACATCTCCAGTTGCTTCTCTCTCTCATTCTCTCTCCATCTCTCTTTCTCTCTCTCTTTGTCTTTCTGTTATTCTCTCTTTCTCTCTGTCTCTGTCTCTCTCTTTCTCTCTTTGTCTTTCTGTTATTCTCTCTCTCTGTCTTTCTCTCTCTGTCTCTCTCTTTCTCTCTCTCTCTCTCTCTCTCTCTCTCTCTCTCTCTGTGTGTCTCTCTCTGTCTCTCTCTCTCTCTCTCTCTCTCTCTCTCTCTCTGTGTCTCTCTCTCTCTGTGTCTCTCTCTCCCTCTCTCTTCTTCTTCCTGGATCTCTGTGTCTGCTTGGCCCTCCTCCTTCCTTGCCCCCGCTCCTTGCAGCTGCCAGGGTGTTCATCCTGTACCCGTCCCTGAAGCATATGTGCAACCAGGTGTTACCTTCTCCTGGATACAATCTTTCATCTGACTTCACAATAGAGAAATTAATAGAGGAAACAGGAAGTCAACAGGGGTATACCCCAGATATACAGGAGGCATTACTCTTCCATCCCTTCATCCTCACTAAAGACAGACCTGCACAGAAAACCCTCCTGGATCCACCTCCGGTGGGTCCGTCCCATAAGGAGAGTTCACCAACATAGCAACACCAATGACCTTCAGCCACTGACCAAACAATTCGAATGTGTGCATGATATCAAAACCCTGAACAAAACACGACATGAAAACGCCAGACAAACCTCCCGTTTATGAAAAGCCCAGTGTGTCTGTCTTTTGGAGGTCAGTCATTTGAACACTTCCTGTTCCAGACCAACACTGTCCCCTTTGCCTCCTAGTTAAAACAGCCGACATCACACCGACTTCAAAAGAGCCTGGCTTCAAACATTGCAGTTTCCAGTACGACAAAGGTACTTCATAGCGATCGGCTCTGACAAAATATGCAGCAGCTGCCGAACGCAAAGGATGAAACGTGGAAAAAGAAGAATCTGACTGCGCCGTGTTTGTGTCAAAGCGGAGATGCAGAGAGGCAGCGTGAGGGAAGCGAGAGGAAGGGAGACGGTGGGAGTGACAGAAGAGAGAAAACAGGGAGGGGGGGGGGAACGAGGGAGCCGACCAAACAGGCTTTGTTTTAATTACGAGCGAGGGAAAAAGGCGGAGAAACGCAGAGATTGTGCTCGTTAGACCGTCACTTTGGATCAAACGGCGTATTTACATATCAGATTAAACCTCTCACACAAACAGCAAGATCTGAGCTGGGAAGCCACCGCTAATGAGAGAAAGAGCCATCTTGCGCTCACACTCAGAACTCTGTGGCAAAAACAACTTCTCTTTACCTATTAGGGGAACGCAATGGCTAAAGACGCAATGAATACAGAATGACATGCAGAATAGCTAGTTAGTACAGTATTGGGGGCACATGGACAAATGCTACATCGCTCAGGGTACGAAGCCACATCCTCATGAGTTTTAAACCTCAAACGACAGTTGAGGGATGAAAGGGTCTACGTTTACCGACTGTTTAGCCAGTCGGCCAATTAGAGGCCCTGCCAGGTCAGAGTGCATTATGGGAGGTGGTAGGGAGTTTAGTATCAGCACAAATATACTGTCAGGACTGGCTCCCCCTCTTTTCATCCCTTGTCTTTCTTCTCCCCCCTCCTTTATTCTCTCCATCCTTAGAGGGAGAAGTGCTAGCTTTGTGGCTCAAGGGATCCAAAAGGCCGACCATCATTATTCCCTCCCAGATGCCAGTCTCAGTAGCCCCCCCCCCCCTTCTCCACCCCCCCTCCTCCTCCCTTCTCCACCCCCCCTCCTCCTCCCTTCTACTCCCCCCCTGTTCAGAGAGCTACACCAGCTCCAACAGTCAGAGGACAGGCACACAAGGGGTCTTTACTGTATCTGGAACAAAGACTTCGGAGGGTGAAAACTCCATTAAAACCGGCCGGGGCTCCTCCTGTCGTGGCTGTGCCATCAGAGGAGGGAGGCTAGCGCTGCTGAAGAACACAGTTCACACACAGACACACACTGTCTGATTATAGGGGCTGCTGCGGCCGTCTAAAACCACACCTCTGGCATGGAACTTCTCTGAGAAAACACGAGAATCCATTTCACAAAAGCTACTCAGATTGACTGTACAACATCCTCTCGCACGCCCAACAATATTAAATATTAATTGGAATAACAATGGGTGTGATGGAGATAGTCCTAGCAGACAATCATGTGGTGTGTTATACTTTATGTTATATTGCTATGGACCACGGAGGCCATCTGAGGAGGGCATTTCTCCCGTGTGACTGGGGACTGTGGAGTCAAACACAAAGCCTCAGCACAGCCCTGCCTCCCTCTCTCCTGTCAGAGAGCGGCGAGGCTAACGCCTGGCCCCACGCCCCGCCCGGCCTCGCGTCCCGCCCGCCCTCGCGTCCCGCTCGCGCCCCGCCCGCCCTCGCTCTGAAACACGGAAAAGACGAGCATTTAGGCTTGAAAGACACACGTAAACCAAAAAGGAAGGAAGAGATAAAAAAGGGGGGGGGAATGAAAGAGGGGAGAGGAAGAAAGAATAAAGAGGGGTGTGGGAAGGGGGGGGGGGGGGGGGTGAAAGAGGAAGTCAATTATGCATTCCGAACCTGCCCGATGTAGTCCTCAGGGAACTGCCTGCGCACCTCAGGATCTGTAAATAATTGACAGATAATATTAATTGGCTTTGGATTAGTGAGCAAGCTGAGTATCACACATTAATATTTGATCAGAAGATGATAGGGACCCTGGCAGGGGATCCGAAGGGGCAGCTGAGGCTGTTTTGTTGATTAGGCCAAAGAAGGGAGGAGACGGACGCGGCAGCCGCAGCCCTCCTCTCCCCTGCTCCCCACACACACACACACACACACATGCACACACACACACACACGCATGCACACACACACACGCATGCACACACACACACTTATGCATGCATGTGCACACTCATGCACGTGCACACACGCTTGCACGTATTCACACACAGACAGAGAGACAACACGCACACACAAACACACACACACACACACAGAAGCTGAGCCGGGGTTTTGATGCTCCTGTTCGCTTGGGGCTGCTAGCCTGCCTAACCTCCTACTGGCAGCAAATTGCCTGCTGGTTGTTTCACCAAAGAAAAGAAAAAATGGGTGAGGACTTTTGCAGTTCCTTTGATTGTTATTTTATTACCATGCCTGTTCCGGCAACCGGCAGAAGACAGTGTGACATCCCATGATATTACTGAGAGAGATGACCTCCTCTGATGACCACCCCGCTAGAGGCGGACGGGGGGGGGGGGGGGGGGGGGGGGGTCGGGGGGTGGCGTGGGGGCAAGATTTGTGGTCAAAATATAAATGGGGGCCTGGAAACGACAATCACTCACACGAAGAAACGTGCATGCACTGATTTCCCCCCCAAAAAAGATGGACTCACTGAGAAGAGCTCGCGCACGTCCTCACAATTAAACTGGTGAAGGCTAATTAAAGTGTTATGGAAGCACGCACCCCGAGTGTGACAACATAATGAAAGATTGAAGAGGGGAGGAGCGACACGGGACCCCCACTGAAAACAATGCCCCCTCTCCCTTCTCTCCGCTCCCCTCGCTCTCCCCTCGCTCTCCTCTCCTCTCTCATCTACCATATGCTGCCATTTGTTTAGTCAAATCCCCTTTATGCCGTACAGATCGGCAGCTCCGAGGCTCTGCTTAGCTCCGTGTCTCTGCAGATGCATTTCCAGCACAGTTCCCTCCTGGCCTGTGTCACTCTGCTCGCTTTAATAGTCCCGCGGGATCCGCTTTTTATTGCTTTTACACATCATTTGTCTGGCGATTACAGCCGGCCTCACCTAACCTGGGGAATAATCACAATATTTCAATTGAAGGAGGGGCCTGACTGGGAGAAGGGGGCTCTGCTCCATGCTGCGAGGACAAATATGACCCTGAACACCACGAGAAGGCAGATGAGGGTCAGAGCATCCTTTCTAGACCTTTCCATTAAGGATGAATTTGGATCATCTGGTGCCTTTTGAGGGCAGACCTTGGAAAAGGCTTGTACCAAACTGCTATCATAGCACCAATGCTACGATTTCCCTCGTCAGTGAAAAGATAGTACCCAATACAGGTAATAGCCAATTGCATCAGATACTGTACTGCACAGAGACTGCTTTTAAATGGAGCATGGTCTTATCCACCAGAATCCCTCTCCAAAATACCTTGCCCTGCTAAACCCATTCATAAATCTAAATCCATTCAGTTCACAGCAGCAGATCATGAGATTACACGTGCTATTCTTCAACACTCTGGCCTTGCTTTGCCTTGTCAGGTTACAGCTGCCACGGTGAAACCAAACATTATTACGTGATGGCCTTCATCCACTCATTAGGGGTGCTTGAAAGCACAGACTACCACTGCTGATGTAACCTTGATGTAATATCAACACGTTACACTGTTCTGAGTGAGTAGAGACGAAAGAATAGTACAGATACACAGCAAGGTGTCTGTGCTATGTCCAACATGGCTGCTGCACAACAACGTCAACACGAACCAGTTGTTCATGTCTGGAGTCACAGTCTTGACAAGTCAAACAAGCAGAACAGCGGATTATAAAGATGGCCGCCGCGAACAAAAGGGATGAGTCCGGAAGTCCAACATGGACAATGAGTGCCAGTGAGGAGAATCGCTTTGGACTTGGCCGTGGATTCTCCTAATCCCATTGCTCCATTTCATGGAGTTTAAACGTAGCTTTCCCATAGCGCCGGTCTCAAAGCTTAATCCCAACATCCGTCCCACTCTATCTTCCAGATGATAGCGTGGGAACGGGTCCAAGGATTAGCTGGAGCTGGACAGACAGGGGTCCTCCCCTACGATGTACAACCCCTTACTCCCAGCTAACCAACCCAAATCAATTTCAACCAGTGGTCAGGTGCCTACAGTAGAACAGTGTCAAATACCACCAGCACAACGCCTGTCAAATAAATAATTACACCTGAAAGTGGACAGTCAAAGACTTGCCGAACTACACCTGGTTCAGGAACATAACTTTATCAGGGTTCATCCGGAGAGGCGAGCGTAGGAGAGAGAGGACATGGGAGAGGTTTGAGCCCTGAATCAGAGGGAGGGATCTCGGGGTGATCCCCTGCTAGCCTTTGAGCCTCCAGATGACCTGGGCCACAGTGTGGACTCCGCAAATGAAGACAGCAGAGAGCCACTGACACCCGCTATCCATCACTGTGCATCCCGGGTCTACATGAGGATCAATAACTAGGTCTGTTTGTGAACACAGACGTGCGCACATGTACACCGCGCACTCCTACACACACACGCACGCAAGCATGCTGTAAACGTACACAGGCAAACACAAATACACACAAGCACACACACACACACAGAATGTCAAAATGCGAACCCCTGTGCCCACCATGAAACGAATTAAGCCTGTAATTCAACGATAAAATCATCCCACAACAAATTAGAAAAACATGAACCTTTAGAATCTACATGAGAAGAAATATATCTGTCTCTCCAAAAGATGAGAGTGGCAAAGCAGTCGGGAGCGCATGTTAAATCTCATTAGACAGAGCAATGCCCAGAGCAAATTAAACCATTAGCCTCCAACATGTTTAAAGGAACACTTTAAGATCACTTCCTATTAAGGCTTGCCAGTAAACAGGCCTTTGAAACTGAGCCCTCAACTCCTTGCTGAGCAGTGTTGCAGACATCTGCCATACCCAAGCCAAGCCCACAGTAAACTGCGGGGAGTGTTATTTCTAGAACCCCTTCTCACTGCATAACATTCTGATTGGATACACGGAGCGAAACCAACCCCTGGGAGTGGCTCTCTTGCATATCTGAGGACCCCGAGCTGAAAATCGACACTCTCAAAACGCCAGACAGGAGGTGGAAGGAGGAAGTGTGAACCGTCCACGTAAAAAGGACCGTTATCAGGTCACACAGTCTCACTCTGGCTCTCTTTTTGGAGTGGAATCGGATTGCAGGTTTCCACTGCCGCGTAAAAGTCTCCGGATTCGGCGGCAAAGATTGGCTTTTTCGCCATCTCACCACTCAGTCCGAGCTAGTTTCATGTGTTGGAAGAGGTTTTAATAGGGTGCAGGGCCAGGAGTAACGATGTTCACTGGCGTGACCCAGGATCACCGTGGAGAAGCAGAGCTTGTGGTGCCAGGTCCTCGTAAGCATCACAGAGATTCGCATTCCGCTCTAACGGGATATCGCCCCCCAAAGCCCCCCCGAGGAGATTAGTGCAGCCGCCGCTGAAAGTTAACTCCTTCGCTTCACACCGCTCTCTCCCCTCACACCCCCCTCCGTTCCGCCGTCCCTCCCTCCTCTCTTGTCGAGTCCTCGTCCCCTCTCTCTCTCACCTCGTTTTCCACCTTCAATTGTAATCTAGCACTTGCGCCACTCCACACTGGCACTGTCCACCAACTATTACTTCCTGGACGAGTGTCCATCTCCGTGTTCACACAACTCTCTCTCTCCCTCCCTGGCCGCGTCGCTCTATCTCCTCACAGTGTGTGCCGTGCTGCAGAGTAGGCCGACTGTGTTCGAGTGTTTTGCTCAGTTTTGACCTTCAGTGCATCCCCGTCTGCCCTCTGACTGGTCCGATTTTGTCATTCGTTAAAATCATCTGCACTTGGAAATTACTAAACTAGAGCTCTTTGTTCTGTTGGTTCGACACGTCTCTCTGTATTCACACACACACACACACAAATACACACATAAGCTCACACACACACACACACGCAAATACCATACCAACCACCTCTCCGCCCAACCCCCACCTCCGTCTCTCTCCAGATTTCGGGCTGCGTCCGCTACTGACCACAACAGGTTTGAACCCTGGCTGTCCAGGAATTAACCACTTCCTCTGTGGTGCCAGTAAAACACAGCCAGAGAGTGGCTGGCAGCGCAACCCCTCCCCCCCCCCCTCACTTACACCGACACACTCACACGACACAGAGAAAGTTCCACGTCCTTGAGGCCCGACTTTTAACCTTGAAACGGAGGGAAAAGTCACACTAATTGACGGCGGATCTGATTAAAACGAGCGGATAATGAGAGCGGAACTAGAAAGAGTGCTCGGCGAAATCTGTGTTCGAGCTCAACTTGTAACCTTCCAGTCGGAGAGCGGAGCACTTTGATGTTTCTCACGCTTTTCATCAGGCCCGTTTTTGGGTTATGAAAAAGCCATTTCAAGTACAAAGGGAGAAGCTCCCATTTGTAATTTGTCTCCAATTCAGGAACAAATGGTCATCAGAAAAGCGTTTTTTCCCTTGAACTAAGCGCAGGAGCTATCTAAATACAACTGGAAATGAAAGGTGAGGGGCTGGGAGAATGTGGCCGCCAATCTAGGAGGCAAGGGCGCCAATCCACCCAGCCCTCCAGTCTTACACCCAGACAAACCTCGCTGTGATCACACCCTCCACAGGCTCACCCTGTCTCCTTGTTAGAGAGCGACAGTGGGAGAGGGTTGAGGGGTAAAAGAAAAAGAAAAAACGGGGTAGAGAGTGAAAGTGAGGGGGGGGGTAGGAGGAAACAGGGGTGGAAATAAAGGTCGAAATCCTTGACTGTGAAAACTGTCATAGCAGGGGACATATGCAGAGCCTGTTTGACTAATAACCTGAGTCTTGTAAAATGTGAATGTGAAGTCCTCTGGAGCATATAATTTAACACCCCTCAGCTTGGGGAGAGGAGTGAGAATTGAAGCGAGTACACCTTGACAAAGGCTATTCTCTTGGTTTCACACTCGCAGAGCTGTGCCATGCAGGGGGTGCTGGCGGGGGCTGGGGTCGGCACAGCGCCAGTCCTACACCAGTCAACTCCCCACACACATTCATGTAAAGTCACTCACCCAAAACCACCCCTTCGCCTTATCGTAAACAGTCCCACTCAAAGCAGTGTGACAGGAAACATAACTGGCACATCTGTCTGGACATTCCCCCCAAAAATGCCATATCTACATGATGTTTCCACGACGTGAACAATGTTTATAATCCCAGGCCAGGTTGACCCTTCCTCCTTTCGGACACACCCTTGACTGGGCCTGGCCTTGATTCAATCAGTCGGTTTGAGTTGTCGTCATTGGTTTTTTCGAGGACCTCTGGTGCCGGCTAACGCCGTGAAAAACAAGAGGCCTGATTTCTTTTGTCCGCTCGTCGTCTTTTCTCCGCAGTCCTTGTGTGAGCCCCTGTTCCTGTCCAGCATCTGCCTGGAGGATTAACCCTGCGAGACGGAGAGCGCATTCTGTGGTGAAGAGGCTTTACTGTAAGGTTCACCACTAGTTCTCTTTCCTCCTTTCGCCCCTCTTAATGTACCGCTTCTCTGAAAAGAGGCTCGATCTTTGTTAACTGGGAGGCTATGAACTCACAGGGAGTTAATTCGAGTCAGTGCAAGGCTGGGTATTTACATGTCAATTGGCTGTGTCTGTATACCAGGCTTCTCTCTGTCATTCACCCCACATCGCCCCGGGTTACTGGCCTCAAACACGCATCCTGCCCCCCATAAAGGTGTACTCAGGAAACCACACAATACAGAGGGATGATGTGCACGCTGGGAATGTATCGACAAAAATATATAGAATCCTTCACATCTAGCCTCGTGATTGTCTGCGATTGTTTCGACGCACAGCTCTGTCGCGTCGCGTCACATGACCAACTGTGTTATCTATCTGAGAGGTTTACTAACGTGGAACTTGTTTCACTTCCATTTTCGTGTTTGATTATCCTTACCAGTTCCCTGCAGACTGATGGAAAGGGCTTATTGTTGGCATTGTAAAAACGGTGCTCTTTTGATGGAGGAGACTAGTCTGATGACCCCACTGATAGACTTGCTTATTTGTTTTACATCATTTTATTTAGTCGGGTTAAGGGGTGAATTTGAAGGGTGGTGGGGGGTGAGGGGTTTAGAGGAGAGAGTAAAGCTGATGTGGAAATGTAGTCTTAGCAGGATTTACTCATTTGAGTGAAAGACCTTTTCACTTGTTTTGTTGGTTTATCCCCAAAACCCTGTCTCACCCCCCTGCCTAAAAGCTTTTGACATCTTCATCTCGTTCACAGTGGGCAGCCTTTGTTTGCTCTGCTTGGAACAGCGGATGGGGTTTGGCCCTCCCTACTCCGTGGCACAAGCGCAGGGGCCTTTGCCATGGCAAACGGGGGGCTTTCTCTTCCCTCCTCAGACCCTCCTTTTCCACATACCCACAATATGGTCATTGTCTGGCAGTGAATAATGTGGCCACTCGGGCAGCATAGTCTGCTCTTCGGGCTTTGACTGTGGACCAGTTCTTTTCTTCAGCCTGAAAGGCCTCTAATCCATGTAAATATAGGACCCTGAGTACAGCTTTACCACTGAGGGGGGGGAGAGAGGAGGAATGGAGGGGAGGGTCAGCAATTTAACCTTTGACCCAACAAATAAGAGGCATGTAAGTTCTAGAATTGCTCTCCAAAGAGGGGCTCCCTGGCCGATCAGGGTTCCTTTGTGTCCCCCGCTGTTTGGGTCTGACTGACAGCGCCTCTGATTGGAACACTGTGCACTGCCAAAGCAGCGGACCCTGGATTCAACACCACATCAATGGGACAGACCGGCCCCCCGAATGAGTGAATCGGTGTGGTGCCTCCGGACCCACTGACAAGGGGGTTTCAAGCTGCCTACGAAGCTGACCCATCTTCCTAACCCGCGGTCCTTAAGACGCATGAAGAGTGAGGCTCAGAGAGGTTCTGATGGAGTGGGCCCATGGTCAGAACGTCAATGGAAGTCCCTACCTTTTATAGCTCTCCCAAAGAGAGATTATATATAATGATCCTTTCAGACCCGTCTTCGGAAAGCGAGTTTCGAGACGCGTGGAGCGATGCTCCAGAGTCAGCACTGTGCACACCGAATAGTGACACCCTAAAGTCAGTCACAATGTTGCAACACACAACACCCTATGTTTATCTGTCCGACAGTCACTTTCCAACTCCTTGACTGTCACCATTAAACAATCTCGAGCTTCTTCGGCCTCAGTATTAGAAAAGACAGAAATCTCCCCTGGACTTTTATGTTTACTGATAATGGGACATCTGAAGCTCAATCGGGACTTCTCCGATCGCACAAAAAGGTTTCAATGGATACGAGTGAGTTGACCCCCGATTCACGGAGTCGGTTCGATTTCGATATCTGACGGGAGTTGGGAGTTAAAGCCATCAGGCCGGGTCCGTGTTAGTGTGATCTAACCCAGACCCGGTGTTTTCATGGCTTCCTTCCTGCGTTGAACTCCTTTATGGTTTCCCCTGTCACACCGCCGCACGATGACCATGTGTTTGTAGGGGGTCATTAAAACCGAGACACAGCTACATTTGGTTGTCATTGAATGCATCCTTCTTAATGGCCGTTGACTTCATATCATAACAGTCCCCCTGCCCCCGTCCACAGAATGACTTGCATGGTATGTTCTATTGCTGGCAGAGAAACGTTGTATCAGATCATGTTTTCTGTTAACATAGCTATATCATATTCGGATTAGACAAAGTGTTGTTGACAAAGTGACAACATACGGTGAGTGTGTGTGTGTGTGTGTATCTTGCCGTGCCGCGATTAGTTTATGCTTTTTTTTTCCTTTCATGTGTTTTTAGTCTCCCCTGCTTTGTTCCTTTTCTTAATTACAGAAGGGTTCTCCTCTGAGAGCATGGAACCCACTCCCCGCTTCCAGCAGCAGCCCATTAGCTGTGGACCCGAGCCATCTCTTTCTACCTTTATGCAGAATACTATTAAGATAGAGCAAGATCAAAAAGATAGCAGAACCTTACTGGAGTGATGTTTTTCAGGAAATGCAGATTGTGTTATTGATGGCTGCCCATTTGGAAATCATTATGAGACAAGAAGTAATCAGAGCTGCCTCAGCATTTAGTAAGCTCCCCCCCCCCCCAACCACCCAACATATACACACACATAAACACACACACACCTCCCCCACATGCACATACACAAACCCAAACATGTCATGGACTTTCAAAGGAGTGCCAAAGTTAGCTTGGTCTAAAGTTAGTTTGGTGTGACAACACTTTCAATAAGTACAAACCCAAGATTCTGTCCTCCACAACAAAGCAACGCTCTTTGCCATTTACTCTTCATTTAAGTCCCTTCATAAGTATTGTTTTACAGTCATATCTCAAAATGTTGGCCTGTTCTGTAAAAACAAGTTAATAAAAAAACTAAATGATGAAGAAAGTTCATGGTAATTTAAATGTAATTTTCCTGTACATATCTGTACACACTTTACAATGGAAATTCATGTTTTGTTATCTCCAGTATTGTGAAATGTGATCATTTGTTTGTTTTACTGTCATGGTGAATGTGGGATGCGTATCAGTATTGAATTAAGTGTACTTAATTTGAAAACCCCATTTGAAAATCTAAAGTGACTAGACTGTAGCCGCATTTCATGGCCTAAAAATATGCAATTAGCTGATTTTTCCCCTTTTTCTGAGGTAGCCTAAGAGTGACTAATTAGGAAGCAACAAAGAAGGCATCATGAACAATTATTCAGCCATGGCGTGTCTGTGTTCTCTTATACTTTACAGTGAACTTCGTTTCTTGAATCGTGATTTAGCATTTTTGAAACAAATACTGGATTCAGAATTGCTTATGGGGGAAGCTCAAAGCAGTTTCCCATTACTGCATGGTCTTTTAGGTAGCCTATATTCAGACGTCAACGGGTTTTTCATTGTTTATGCAAAAGGTGATTTTAATTATGGGCATGCGCTTGAGGATATTGTAACACCAACAGTATAGGAATAGAAAAGGAGCGCAATGTGAAATTGAATAGTAAACACAATTAACCATGGTCTTAAAAAGAGAAAAGGATATCATAGTCACCACTAGCCTATTGAAAGACTTTTTGTTTTTAATAGTGCACAATTTTGATGTTCAATGTGAGAGCTGTGTTACTAAATACAAAACATTAGGCCTACTTGAAAATAACTGCTAATGACGAAATCTTAGGTCAAAATAAAAACAAGCGAAAAAATATACTACATTGTTTTTTTTCCTAATCTCAACTGATCCTCGCGATATCATATTTCATACACGCCCGCAGACATGCCCGGTGCCAAAATGTTTAATGTATAAGCCAGCGTTATACCAGACAGAGAAGGCAGATGATAAATATGCATGTATTCAATTAACGGTATTATACAGGGGCTTATTTGCATAGGATTTAGGAGCTTAAAATGCCTCTTCATATTTGTGCTATAAAACTTTGAAATAAACGTGTTCGCTTTTTCATTCCAGAAAGGAACAGGTATTTTTCAGGACACTGGTCGACTGCTGCTATGAGTGAATGAAGAGTGACCAAATGATAAGCATAATCATTGTAGTCACTAAGGCTACTATATTACCTAAAATGTCGATATCAAACATGTAAAACTATTTATATGTGTAGCCTATTATCTGTAGAAAATGTATAGACTATATACATTATTTAATTTAAATTAGGCCTTTAGAATATTTTAAATCTCGTTTTACACATCATAACTCTAAAAGATGGTGGTTCATTTAAAATAATCAAATGGTTTGTTACTCAGGGAAATTTCAGGTCTTCCTTGCATGTAAAAATGTGTTTACTTTAAAAAGGATTAACCGTTTAAACATGCAGATGGTTTTATTTAATGTTATCTCTCTTTTCTGAAACAAATGCCGGTGTAATTTTCTTATCCACACAAGTAAGGTCTTTTGTGTTGTCCATTCTCCTCCTCTGCAAGGCAAGTCCTTCTCTGATGACGAAGTCCATACTCCCCTCCCAATTAAGATCAGAGAGCTAATTAGAAGCGGATTCAGAATAGGAGCTTATGGCGAGGGACAGGAACGTCACTATATCGTATCGCAACACTGCTTTGAAAACGGAGGATGCTAGATAGGTCTCGACAGGAGTGCCATTGAAATTAATCATTGCGATTTATATGACATTAACGTGTGCACAACAAATGCATATTAACTTTTGTTTGATTTTTCATTTAACCTTAATGTGATGATGGATATTTTGTCTTTCGAGAAACTTGTGAAACGTCTATCAAAAAGCTCAATTAATATCAGACTGTTATAAATGCAGGCCGAAGCCAAATAGATTTTGCCCACTTAGATACTTAAACCATAAAACTGGTTCAAAATGAGCAAACAACAACAAATGGCCTAACAGCTTTCTAACAAGAAGACATGAAGGTTTTCTATTTATTTATTTATTGTTGTACTAGAAAAAAAACACATCGAATTTCATTGAAATTCTGCAAAGTTGAACACTGTACAAAGTATATGCATTTGTTCAAAGGCAGTAGTTTGTTGTTTAGTTGACTGAAAGTTGTTCAGTAAACTTTTCTTTCACAGTAAGCTACATGTAGGCTACATATCACAACATCTTATGTATAAGATTTACCCTTTTATATTTTATTTTATTTCAATTGTCATACCCTTGAACATTATTCTTCCCTATGTTAAATAATATAGGCTAGGCCGACTTTATGTGGGACGTATTTTAAGCCTGGGCCTTTCGAATTGTGTTTGAAAAAGCCTATGTAATTCAGTGAAGGACATGTTTATAAACTGTGCTATGGTTAATGGGACTGGCTGAAAAGGTTAATAATAATGACTTATTGTCTGAGTCAGGTGCCTGGACAGTCCTTGTGCCTTTGATCGCACAGCATGCGTCAATAAACCATAATTTAGGGATACACCGAGGTGTTTGGATGAAAGACGTCACAGAATGAACTCACCTACACGGTAACACTCAGCACGAATGACATGAAAGAGATGGTTTAGAAGAAGGTGATGAGGTGCCCTATAGACCTGAGTGCAATGCTGGTCAGCATTCTTGAAAAACATAGAAAAGTGTCCAGAGAGAGAATGTGTGTGTGTGTGTGAGTGAGTGAGTGAGAGAGACAGAGAGACAGAGAGACAGAGAGAGAGATATGACAAGTGACAAAGGTCCAACAGAGCATTACGCACAAAATCTTTGACAGGTGCATAAAAAATGTTCAAAAACCAACCTAGGCCTTTTCTTCGGCTCTGTGTTGACTATAAGCCGTCTACAAAATGTTCAAAACGTATCTTGTCGACAGCAGCCACAAAGGGATGAGTCCAAACAGCATGCCACGAGACACCAGGGCAGGAATAGACCAGACACCTCTCCGGCATCAGTAAAATAAGAATTCGGTGATGTTCTACAACCAATGAACATAAATCGCGGAACGTGACGTCAGGGTCCCTGTAGAAAAGGCGCGGAGTGTATTGCTGGGCCAGAGACAGTGGAACAGTGATAGGGCGGCTCGACACTTGCTTTAACTGAATGTATACTCAACTCCTCCTCCTCGATTACTCACATGCAGCTTTCCTGGCAAAGAGAAAAAACTGCATACGAAACCAGCTTTCTCAGACCTCAAAAAGGATCTAATTGCGAGCACCAACAGCTTTTGTTTTCTAGAAAATAATATAGATGTACTAAGATACAATCAAACGCTGCGTTGCCACCAACTTGGACTCCAGTTAGACCTTGATGAGGAGGCACCCACAAGGAGACGCACGCGCCGACATCTAAAAAATGATTCTATGTTTTTGATTTCTTTGCTATCAGTTCGTTTGGAAAATATTTTGTTGTCACAGTGAAACGCTAAACGATTGCCGGTTCAGTGGCGCAAACCAGAGATCATCTGGCTCTGAAAACAAACAAATCGTTTCCCATGCCCTGCAAATTATTTTCATCCAAATTCTGGTGAGGAGAAGGGACCGGTACCAGACCCATGCAAGAAGAGCTTCGCTAGCTGGTATGTTTTAATGATCGTCTTAGCAATCTGCAATTGTTGGTCTCCTTGACATTACTCGCATGATAACAAAGTATTGATTGTATCAGCTCCTAATAATCACACGAATAAACGTCGGAGTCTGCACGTTTATTAATTAATCAATCAATCAAATCTTTGTTATAATGAGAGCTGCAGAGATTCGGATGGTGATTTCCATTGGCAAATGATACAGTGTGGCGAACACGTGTCCATTTTTGCCTCTGATTTTTTTTGATCTGGAATTCTTACTTGTCGCACCGAGAGGGGAATAACCTGACTGCAAATGCACGGGCTTGGTTTGCGTCTTAAGGAAATCTTGGGTTGCAGATCTGAAGAAAACACCTACAACATCATACCCTCTGCGGCAACTATGCTTTTCCATGGCCTCTCAGGAGGCGACATGCATGGTGTTGTAGAAGAAATGGACCGAAGAGGAAAAAGCGAATCAGCAGCTATCAGTTCGTCCATAGATATGGGAGAATCTGAAACGGTAAGCTGAGCCACATTTAGCTATAAATACTTGCACAGCATCGGTGTTTTGCACAATACAGCTCCCCTAACTTTTTAAAGAGTTAAAGAGTTAAACTATACATTTTAAGAACAATAACCTTTTAAATATTTCCTTAAAAACTTTCAGAATCGTCGTGTCTCAAAATCATAATATGTTTTGATTTAGAAACTCAATTTTACTTTTGTTAAAAATCTAGACCAATGTTTACGAATGCAAAATCAATATGTTAACTTTTGGATCCCTCAAAGGGTTTTTAAATAATAGTATTAATGTTACAATTATAGCCCTACACGTTTGTAACTGACAGGCCAATAAAAAATGTAGTGCAGACAAAATCAAAATGTAAACCCTGCAATCACAAGATGATATGCCCACATTTCATAGACTTCCTAAACGAATATCCACTGTAAGTAAGAACAATAACATGAGGGCGTAAAACCGTCAGCATGACTTGGGCCTTTCCCATGTCCGAAATATATTTTGTTGTGGTTACACTTGTGAGTTTATGCAACAATTAACAGAATATAATGTAATTGAATATTCATGAACTGGAAATGTTGTGTGTGATTTTAATGAACACATTTAGATAAATAAGGAGTGAAATAGTGTGTGTGTGTGTGTAGCGTGAAGAGAGAGAGAGAGAGAGAGAGAGAGAGAGAGAGAGAGAGAGAGAGAGAGAGAGAGAGAGAGAGAGAGAGAGAGAGAGAGAGAGAGAGAGAGAGAGAGAGAGAGTGTGTGTGTGTGTGTGTGTGTGTGTGTGTGTGTGTGTGTGTGTATGTATGTATGTATGTGTTTGCTTGCACAAATCAAAAACAACCAACACAACATGCCACCGTGGTACAGGGACAAGTGTAGACTGAAGAACTATTTCATAATGCGGCAATTTACTTTGCATTATATATGATTGAAGGATTTTCAATATTGGGCCACACAGGCCTGTATGATTGCAGTTTATTCTTTCAATTCCTTTTAATGTATAAAACTGATATGAATACCATGTTGGGTAACATGTTCTGTGTTTCCTGTGTGTTTTAGAACATGCCATGCATGAACAGCGACAGAGTGGCACTGTGCGCGGGCTGCGGTGGAAAGATTGCTGATCGCTATTACCTGCTCGCAGTAGACAAACAGTGGCACATGCGCTGTTTGAAATGTTGCGAGTGTAAACTCAACTTGGAATCAGAGCTCACCTGCTTTAGTAAAGATGGAAGCATCTACTGCAAGGAAGATTATTACAGGTAACTCAATCAACCCCCCTCTTCAGACTGTCGTTAAACACAGGCCTTAATTATTCCCAGAATTATCTTATGAACCAGTGATCACAAGTTTTTACTTAAACCCAAGGACACTATAGTGCAAAGACGACAATGGGCGTCTGGAGTGTCTGGTCTTTTATGAAAATGGCCGTCTTTTTTGTACATGAAAGGCGTTCAAATATATCTATTTTCAAACAAGGGTTGAAAAAACAAAGTCTAGATCGTAGCTTTACTATTACTATAGATACCATGGCAATAGAAACAGTTACATGAAAACAAAAAAATAAGTTTACATAGACCACTGACTGACTTCTGTCCTCTCCGCAGAAGATTCTCTGTCCAGAGATGTGCCCGGTGCCACCTCGGGATCTCGGCTTCAGAAATGGTCATGCGGGCCAGGGACTTGGTGTACCACTTGAACTGTTTCACGTGCACAACATGCAACAAGATGCTAACAACCGGGGACCACTTTGGCATGAAAGACAGTTTGGTATACTGTCGGCTGCACTTTGAAACGCTGATACAGGGAGACTACCCGACACATTTCAATCATGCGGATGTAGCTTCTCACAAAGGACTGGGCAGTGCCAATACACTAGGACTATCATACTTCAACGGCGTGGGGACGGTACAGAAAGGGAGGCCCAGGAAAAGGAAAAGTCCGGGACCAGGAGCTGATCTGGCCGCCTACAATGCAGGTACACTTCCAGGCCTGACTATGCCATCTGAAAGGTGCTACATTTACGCAATAAATATAGGGCCTACACCGTCCCAAAATATGTTGACGAATAAATGGCAAAACCTACATAAACACTACCACGTACAAATTATGATTATGTATTGAGATTTTAGGTCACTGTAGGCCTAAGTGTATTTAATATTTTATGTTTGTTAAAAGTAGGCCTAGTCACGCTTAAAAAGAAGGACACATGTATAGTTACGAGCACGGGAACACCATTTTTGGTGTCTAAATAATTATCTGCTTAAGAAAGACATTATTGTCAAAAAATTATTTGTTGAATGGCATTATAAATGTACCGTTGTCAAAGCACACCCTGTCGTATTTCGATCTTTTTACGCACAAGATATAGGCTATAGAATCGTATTTTTGTTTTCAAAGCTAGGACTAAAAGTGTTTCTTTCTCAGTCGATTGTTAAATACTTCAATAAATAAAAATGCTTCTGTTCGACTTTAGTGCCTATAACCAACCTTAGCCAGCGGTTTCACATACAAGTTGAGACAGAATTTATGAAAATGTGAACTCAGAAACTATTTAGTGACTACATTTGAGCTATTCCATTCGATAGAATTGTATTTAATTCTTCACTGGATAACGCGTTCATAGTGTGGGAGAAACATATTAAAGGCTTACTGTTAAAATACATATTGTGCACAGCAATTATAATTTAATTGTTTATTATTTATATCTAAAGACAACTGAGAGTTCAGTCTGACCACTACTACAGCTGATCATTTTTATTTCGGTGGTAAGAGGAGAATCGCATTTACTTTTTTATTTTTTAGTTATTAATTGTGGTATTTCAAATTGCTCTGTTGTTTGTTTTACCCTTCACTCTTACTCTTATTTAAAAAAAAGTTTTTGAAGTTCCGGCTTTGGCCTTCGACATTTTCCACTTGTCAGGCCCTGTAGACGTCTAAAGTTGTCCTGCTCGCCCTTCTGCGCACTCTGAGGCATGTTGGTCTGGGCCTCGGCCAAATGGGGTGTGTAGGCCTCCTACTCTATGCGAGGTCAATGTGACTTGATAAGTTATTCAGTAGGGGTTGTGTGCTATATCCGTTTACTCTAAGAAACTAAGTAATTTGCTATCAAAACGTCCCTTGGCATTCAGAAAGCATAAAACATAATTTAGCTCCACACTGCTACATCTCCTTTGCAGGCCTAATGCATTGTGTAATGATTCTAAGCAATCGAGCTGTAGCAAAAAACGTTCGGGATTGCAGAAGAGCAAATTGCATGTTTATACAACAGCACCACTCCACTCAAATGTTTTAGTAAATTGCCATTGCTAGAAACTTCTTTTGTGTGGTCGCTGATAAAAGATTCTCCTGATGGGCCATCATTATTTTAGAGCCAAAGCTATAGTTTCCACCCAGCAGGTTAAAGTAAAATTGCTATCCAGCTCACACCTGATTGGTTCATGAAGGAGTGAGAGGGGGAGTGGGTTGGGGCGCTGCTGCCCTCTTCTGTTTACTCGCTGAAAAAAAAATCGTCAAAGATACCAACTCGTCCAACACGATACAACATTTAATGTGCAGGCTTTGCTGAATACAGAAAACAATCTTCGGTTGAAAGCCCTGACAACGTTTGTATTTGTGTGTGTGTGTGTGTGTGCTGGGGGGGATATGTCTAAAAGAGTTCAGTTGTAGACGTTTTGGTCAGGCGTTTGCCAAAGACACATTTTGAATGTCTGGTGTTTATATGGGTTAATTAAGTGAAGTGTTATTCTGAGGATTTTGAATGACTAATATTTATCGTTGCAGAATTGAATATATTTGAACTGTTATGCATAGCAGCAACACTTAAACATTTGCCAAGCAATTTCTGTCAGAGAAATATGTGTCATTTTCTTTCAGTCCACAATTCGATGTTCCTCTGCCTAAGCAAGGACATGCAAAACTGGCAATTATAACTCAGAGAATAATCAAATTATCTCTCACTTAAAGTGCGCAAAGGCTAAATAACAAAATAATGTCACGTGCGTAATGATACACGCAGTCAAAGTGTAGAAGCTCCCATTTCTAACAATATATATAATTCCATCTATATAATTGTATATTACAAAACATATTCTAAAAATAGCAAATAGAGTCTTGAAGCATAAATGGTGATTTTTTTGGGGGGGTTAATTTATTATTAAAATTTTGAATTTTCTTAAACAAGCTTAAACGAACTTTTGGCCTACCTTAAACATTTCACACGGATTTGTCCTCTTATGACGTGTATAGCCTATATTTACTCTTGACACAATTCACAATTTCTATTCCCTATTCTCATTTCATTGAACATGAGGTTTAGCCTGGACCTCCCTTTCATTCTACTACATCTCTGATCTTATACAAACTAATATTAAAAGTTGCCATGAAAGATTGCAACACTTCTGTCAGGGCCATATGAGACAGCAGACTGAGGCTGCTGATTTCAATAAAACAATGAATACAAAATAAGATGGCAAAGCATATTACATGTGGTGTAAACAGCAAGTTTCTTCATTGTGTGACTGTGTGTGTGTGTGTCTTCTGCCCTCCAGCACTCAGCTGTAATGAGAATGATGGCGACTCCATGGACAGAGACTCACAGTATAGCTCCAGCCAGAAAACCAAGCGCATGCGGACCTCCTTTAAACACCACCAGCTGAGGACCATGAAGTCCTACTTTGCCATCAACCACAACCCGGATGCAAAGGACCTGAAGCAGCTCGCTCAGAAAACGGGCCTCACCAAGCGCGTATTACAGGTAATTGAAAAAACGATTCAGCAACTGTGTATTTGATGGGTTTTAATGTTGCAGTTGAACAATAAAAGGCTGGAATCAAACGGGTAATGAGGGAATACATTCTATCTCAATGTTCTTGTTGTGAGGACTGACTGCAGTCACACTGCTTGTTATGGTGAGGAGGGAAGCAAAACAGACAGAGCTTGATTTCCACAAAGACGACAGCAAACTATCTGGGGGACTGAAGGCATAAAAAAAAAAAAACGAGACAAAAATGTTTCTGAACATAAATTCTGTAAAAAAAAAAATTAAAAAAGGAAAATCGTGCTGCTTTAATTAACGCTCCCCAGAAAACAAAGCAGTCATTTTGCTTTGATGCGCTCAATTTTTTTTTTTTTTATGCCTGCAATGCCAGTTGAAACATTCCCTCTGTCTTTTCCCCATGGTTCCATCACTAACAGTCGGAACGCTGTTGCCTTGCTATGGTACACAGGTCTGGTTCCAGAATGCTAGGGCCAAGTTCCGGCGGAACCTCCTGCGGCAGGAGAACACAGGCGTGGACAAGACCCCGGACGGCTCCACACTGCAGGGGGGCACGCCCTCCGGACCCGCCTCCGAGATCTCCAACGCCTCCATGAGCCCTTCCAGCACCCCCACCACCCTGACGGACCTGACCAACCCCACCATGCCCACCGTCACCTCCGTCCTGTCCTCCGTGCCAGGGGGGATGGACGTCCACGAGTGCAGGAGCCCATCGCAGACCACCCTGACCAGCCTCTTCTGATGCCCATCCCAGACCGTCATTGCTTCCCTCCAGCCCCCTGCCCTTTAAACCTTGCCCACACCAGCTAGTCCCACAGCCCTGTCCAACCTCTGTCCACTCGGAACTAAAGCAGAGACCCATGATAGAGACTAAATGGAATAAGAAATAAAAAAGGTAAAGAGACAGACTCTTACTTTTGCTGAGCCCATTTTGAATATTTGCATAGCGAGGCTGCCCAGCCTCACTAAAGAACAGTTGTTGTTATTTTGTTGTTGTTTTGTCGAGAACTGAAGAGACTTGATTTGCATTTTTCAATGTTTACAGAATGAAACTGGGGAAAAGAAAACTGCTTAATTTTTGGAAATTCAAATTTTCCAGCACAGTATTTATGTTGTTGTATAGGAGTTACTGCTAGGAACCCTTGAAAAGGATTGTAAAATTATGGGAAATCTGAGATTAAACACAGGTTAACATATACTTAAACTGCCATGTGACATTCCATTTTATTTCCAAAACACACTGTGTGTGTGTGTGTTTGTCTGTGGGTGTGTGTGTCTGTGTGTGTGTGTGTGTGTGGGTGTATGTGTGCTAATATGGGTTTTAGCTATTGAACTTTAAATTTAAGAGTTGGCAAACTTGGAGATAACATACAAGCACATTACTGTATACGATGTCACGATAGCTGGGAATCAATTACCCAATAAAGGTTTGGTTTTAAAACAATTCTATACCTCAATTACACATGACTGCTAAAGACACAAAGATTACGGTTAAAATTACTCAGCCACAATGTTTACCTCAATATGACGTTTCTCATTAAAAATATATTTCATTTTGACAGTGTAAATGATATTTAGACATAGTTTTAATTATTTGCCCACTCCCTGTTAGTTTACACATGAGCTCATATGAGGTAGAACATATTGGATCTGTTCTGTGCTGCTCTTTCCACAATCACCACCACTATCACTAGTTCTACAGTACCATAACTACTGATACTACTGTACTACTTCTGCTACAACTTTACAACTATTCATGTAGTAGAGCCTGCTGCTGTCCAATGCTGTATCGTCTTCATGGATCTCGTTGTGTTCCCGACACATTTAATTCCCTTATTTTTTATGTAGTTCTTGGTTCTGTATGAAATGATAAAAACAGTGAACTGTACCTTTTGTCATCATTACTAAATGTATGATCTGAAGTTTGTGAGCTTGATAAGCCCACTGCGCAGTGGATAAGGTGAATTACTGCAGCAACACAAAGGCTCCTGTTAAGAGAGATGGTCTCACCTCTTTAGCCAGCTAATGGGGCTGTGGCGGTAGGTCTATTTTCAAGCTAATACAATTAGGTTATATGGGACAACAAGCAGTCTGAAAGAGCATGTTGTGCTTGCGGGGGGGGGGGGGGGGGGGTTGGATCTCCACAACTATGGTCGGAATTGCAACAATGAAGGTCATCCAAAGCCGTGCTCTCTCTAATGGTGCTATGACTTGCAGCTGCTCACACAGTATAACTATGTTGAGTGCCCTCGGTGGCCAGTATAATTAGGGGTAATGGTTTTCAGAGGAACTGACTCCTCAACAAGCTTTTTCACCCCTGTCATGCTCTGTGACAGAGTTTGCGTCCGTGTGTATGAACGTTTGGCCCACGTAAAAGGTTATTTATCCCCCAGTCCTAGTCTGAGGGAGCCCTAAATCCCCTGACCTCTGTGCGTCTAAGTGACATTAGCATGGAACACTATTCACAAATACTGATAACGCCCCAAAGCTCTCTCTGAGGACAAGACAAGTTTACTTCTTTAACTTGTGTGCCAAAAGAGATGATAATTGCAGTTGGCAGTGTTCCCAACAGTGTGATCATTAAAAACGTCTTTCATGAGCGGCTTCTTCCACTCTAGCTGGGGCAATATGTGTCCAATTTTCTCATGGCACCCACAGCAGTCCAGACCAGCTGAATGTAATCATAAAATTCCACCTAAGAATATCAGCAAGGTTTACAGCATGTCATTCCTATTTTAATTAGATGGTGAACCCTGTGAGAATGATATTATTTTAAAATTTTACAGAGAATTACTTATTTCAGGTACGCACCCAAATCCACCACTGACCACCGCTTTTTTGAGGAGGGGATTGTGAGGAAATGATCAGTCTTTAAGTGTATATTTTTGCTACAGTGTGCTTGTCTCATCAGTGTTTGCCGGTTGACTCTTCACGGGAGAACCAGGAAGAGATATTCAAGATACACCTCGCTACTTTGGTTTCCTGCTGCTTCTTTCAAAACAATCAACACCTTCATGTGAGATGGAACATCAGCTTACGATGGCGTTTGCGTGTGTGTGTGTGTGAGAATGTGTGGGCTTGAACAGTGAAAGAGTTTAGAATAAAGGTGAGTGCATTTTACAAGTTACTTAGCGAGGAAGAATGAAGGTGTGTGTGGGGGTGACATAGTAGGGTGTGTGTTAGAGTACAACATTCTAAAACAACTGGAAACCAAATAGAGTGACAAAACTGTTTGACATACCATACACAGTCCTGTAAGGCTTTGCACCAGAATACTCTCAGTACACAATTACCCCCCAAAATTTAAACAGCTCATTTCTGGTGGCATAAAACCAAATTTTTGGCTGATCTGCGTTATGTTAATGTGTGATGTGAACTTGCTGGTTTACCCAGTAATTACAAGCGAGGTAAAACTAGAGCCTGGCAACTATCATGCAGGAATAACACAACAGCCTCATAACCAAACATTTACTGTGTGTTAATGGATGCCTATGTCTGTTTCCGAGGGACTGTTATTTCAAGAACAATAAAACATGTTTTGAGGATTTTGAGAGACTTGAGGAGGGGGGGGGGGGGGGGGGGGATTTGAAAGGGATGAATAAATCCTTTCATGTCCTCGGTGCTGATTCGGTCAATCTGGAGCCAAGCCCTGTATTTACATGCAGAGCTACACTACAGAGAGATCAATAATAATCTTCTTTTCAATAATAATCTTCTTTCTTTCCAAAGTGAATGCAGGATCCTGTGCAGCGATACAGGCAAAGCCTCCTGGCAGATTGAGCTCCTTTGTTTCCCTGGGTCTGGTGCTGGGTGCTCCAGCCTGGGGGTCAGTCCTCCTGGCTTCCCCCAGCCCAACCCCACCTCTCGGGGGGACTGCCAAGCTGAGCGTGGGGTGGACTAACGTTGGGCGTTAGAGCCAGGACCGGCATGGTGCCCCAATGTGCTGCCCAGATGTACCCACATACACACATAAAGCTGTGTGATGAAGGCTTTAATAGAGAGAGGCCGATCTTTAAAACACATGACAGGCTATATAGAAATAGTGGGCCCTATAAAGTTTAATATGCAGTATTACTGGCAAATTTCACCAGCAGAAGCGAAGGCCTTTTCTCAATATTAAGCATTTTCATCTCTGAACCGGTATGATGGATAACGCCTAATTTTCTACCAACTACATGTGTCTGATGCCTATTATTAATGGCAGGCAACCTTCCAACGAATATTTTATCTCAAGCAGATTACAGCATCATTATTTCCCCAAGGCTTGAAACACATTCGTATCTGCGAATCGTCTTGAGGTTTGAAATTTTCCCAATCAAATCAGCCTGGGATTTACAGTTATTTATCCGACACATCAGACCAGCCCTTCTTCACTGGTCCTTCTGGACCAGATGACTACAAGCCTGCTACCAGCAGCCCCACAACAACACTGGACTCAGAAACCTCCATGGGAACCTCCTGACCTTCCCATATAACCGCAGGTGTGGAGGGAGCTTAACCATACATCAGCTCATACATAATAGAAGTGAGTGGATGCACTGTAGCTACCCATCTAAAGTCATCTCCATCAAGTGATCCACTCCAAAGCGGGTCAAAGTGGAGGGCGCAGGAGGTCAGCTCAGTGAGCAGACGACCCCGATGAGGCTGCGAGCTGGTCGGGGTCGTCAGCTCAGTGAGCAGACGACCCCGACGAGGCTGCGAGCTGGTCGGGGCCCCGTGATCTCTGGACTGACGGCCCCCATTCACCGGCGGAGTCTTGAGTGTGATTTATGATGAAAATGAGTTCCGCCCGTTCGTCCGGTCATTACGCAGCCATTTAGGGTGGCTTTACCCCCTTCTCTCCCACCCCGAGGGCCTCCCCGTCTCAGGGCTAGCCGCTAATTAGCCCGAGGAGGCCGGGCTAACGCGGGGACGGCTCTCTGTGATCACATTCACTCGATGGCAAGGACGCGTGGAGAGATGAAATTAGAGTGATTAATTAAGCTTTGACACGCCGCCAAAGGTTCTCAATTTAAGGCTGTCACATCAATAAAGACAGAACCTCCTCAGCCGTGTGCGAGGCTGACCTAAAGGAGGGCGACGTGGGGGTATTACCAACAATTAAGACCAATTAGTGGGAGCAATTCTCCAATGGGATGCATACAAACACCAGGCCAAGCCTGGATGGATCTTTCCTCTTCGACAGACACGACCGTAATCACAATATTAGAGACACGACTCTGGGGATTTGGCAACAGACAATCTACCTTGATTGAAATTCAATAAAACATAGAAAGTGATTGGAAAATAAACTGTAGTTCACTGTACTGTACAGATTGTGCTTGCTGAGCACATGAAACTGCAATGTCTGCAGAACAAGCAACTCCCAACCACCAAACCATCGGTGTTTTCATTGTGAACCCAAATAATCCTCTATCTAACAGCCTGGCAGCCTATTTAAAGAGAAAAACAAATGTTACACAGATCTCAACATCCCTCACCCTGACAGACAAGGAGGGGAGCTCATTTAATCCAATCCAGCCATTACCTTGTCTAGGGGGAAAAAGACTGCCTTAAAACCAGAGGAGAAAAAAAAAAAAAAAAAACCTGCCGCTTCATTATCCTGTCCCCCAAGTGACAAATCCTCCCTGAATGGAATAGAATGTAGAAGTTTGGCTGGGACATGCCGGGCTCCTGCTCTATTTAGATATACAGTGAAGGGCTGTCAGCTAGGCAGCGTGGTGCCTGGTGAAGCGCGGCAGGTTGGGGGAACAGCGCTTAGCATGGGCGCGGGAGCCGGCCCGAGAGCTGCCTGGATGAGTGGCTCTCCCTTTGGGCGCGGGCGCCGGGTCTGCACAGGCAGCTGTCAGCTGAGAGGTGGCATTTCCTGGGCTGACTCTGACAGAGGCTGTCTGCTGGCAGCGGGAGCGCAGCCAGACTGACACCCTGTTTATTCACACATGACATCCTGGGCCACGGATGGGTGTCGCTGGCATTTTGATTCACCTAGCGATGTGAAAAACTTCCCGAATGCACTGTGTGATGAATTCTTTGTAGACTACACCCAACGGGAATAATTGAATAGTTTCAGCTGGTGTTGGGCCCATCATACTTAACGCCTGGTTGTGTGAGGTAGAGTTGTACCTAGACACACAATGCACTCACAGACTTACTAACATACATACACACACAAAAACAAGCACACACACAGACACATTTATACAGAGAAAGAAGAAAGAAAGAAAGAAAGATAGATAGATAGAAAGAAAGATTCAAACCACACAAGTATAAAACACAAACCATTGTTTCATTTATCATGGAACTATTTAAATATGATTGCCAACTATTAAATATGTGTGTATGTGTAACAGAGCATTATGACAAGCTCAGTGTGCAGCATTAGTCAGAATGGCATCCCTCCAGTGTCTCCCAGAGGAGAAGACAGAACCCCTGTCTTTAGGCTGGGCCAACCAGCCTACCCTAGGTACCAATTGGGCCAGGACTAATCAATCCTTCATTGTTTACCTGAGATGAAGAAACAAAGTGCCCCCATTCAGGAACCGCCATGCCAAACACCGAGAAGTGGAAAAGACATATAGACCCACAGTGTGAGTGCACAAGAGCATTCTGCGCACATACACACACAAATACATTGTTGAACACACACGTACACACACGCACACACATGCACATTAGGCGAGGGGCATGGCTATAAATAAAGTCAGCTGGTAGAGCCAAGGAGCAGTGGCAGATGATTGGAGGGAACATGGATATGAGAAAGGTTACAACGAGCCGGCAGCACATTCGTCTTGTTTGAATACAAGCGAGTTGATTCCCCAAATGAGTGTTGAGGAATCCCGCGGCATCAGCACTTAATCACAGCCTGTTGGCCATTATAAATCAGTTGAACTACTGACACCTGAACTTTATGTTGCACACTCTGAAAAGGCCACAGGCACAGGCTCACGCTATTAGAAAAGAGCTGATCCATTGTGCTTGCATTCAGGTCAGAAAGCAGGGCGTCAGATACACACTGCATGCATCACCTGAGTAATTGTGCAGAAACAATAAGAAGCTAAAAAATAAATAACAGGGGACCCGAACATAGAAATGTCAAGAAAGATGAAGACGTCTCTATCTGATCTAACATTGTTTAAAAGGCTCAAACAGTGAATCGGTGAATTAACTTGACAGGCCACTGACTGACACAAAACCAAAAGTTCAGGCAACAGGAGGGAAAACAATGCCCCCGTGCGCATTCACGGCGGGCACGCGGCGCGCTCGTGCACATCTCTCTGTCTCTCGCCCCCCGCGCGAGGAGCGTCCCAACATCCCCTGGATGTGTCGGTGGCGCGGCCGTCTCGAGTGTGTTGCGTGGCAGCATGTACAGCAGGGGTTAGAGAGACCCCCGTCCCCCCTCGCTCCTCCTGTCTTTATGCGGGGCCACACAATAGGCGGACCTCCCAGCCCACGCAGCTGTGGCCCCTGCTCTCCAGCTCTCCCTCTCTCATGACCACCTCAGCTCCTGTACTTGGGAAAACTTCTCTGTGATTCAACTGTCACTCACGAAGGGGACCGAAGGCCCGGTGAAAAGGCTCTGTGCTGGCTGAGTGGGGAGCGTTTCTGAAGCCCAAGCGGGCTGAGAAGAAAAGCTATTGTTCCAGCCTCCCTACTCAAGCAGACCGCTTTTCGAGGTCTCTGGAAATTGGGCCACAGTAAACAAACAATACAAGCAGATGAATGGATAATGATGCACGTGTTTGCTGAGTGAGATCTCAGCAGTGGCTTGTCTCTGTTCCCTCCGCATGAGAGACGCTTAGAAAGGGGGGAGGGGGGGGCGGTTGGGGGGGTGTGGTGGGTGGTTTCAATTCATATGGGCGAGCTTTCATTTGAAACATCTCGCAAAAGAAATTTCCCTGGATAGATAATGTTTGGTTTGCTTTGTTTATCCTTTTCCTTCATTTATCCTCCAACGCTCATGTTTAAAGGAGAGTTTGACTTCCGGTCGGCCAGTTTGATCATTTCTGCTAATTTATAAAAAAAATACACATTGGTAAAGAAATTGGTGGAATTCACTCACTTCCATCTTTTCTTCTCCTCCTCACATTCTTTTGAAAACCAAAGTTGAGGTAGACTGCTGAGAATAATAAAAAGTTTGGTCCAATTGAAAACGGAACCATGGATGAGCACAGAGTCTGTGTTGTGATACGTTCAGGTGCATGGCCGCTCCTGTCAGGAGTAAAGGGGTTTTGCGGGGTTCCAGTTTTTCCTCAGAATGCTGAAGGGATTAAAACATCAGGCAGGCCACATATGTCCAGGCTGTACAGCAGCTCCTTTATCCCATCCAGAATGGGACTGCTGCTATTGTTCTGTCTGAGGCACATTGGGAGGTTCAGGGTCTTTGGTGCACACCGGAAGAGCGCACGGGAACAATCCCTCTCACAAATCCCTCTCCCCACCTTACAAGGGCCTCAGCTCTCGCATTCCCATGCCAGAGAACCGTCAAACGGAGGGGGGGGGGGGGGGGGCAGCCCATCAAAGCACCCTCTGCACCACAGAGGGTGCTTGTTCCTCTGTTTAAGGCCTGTGGCCTGGTGAAATATTGGATTCCGGACAATTCTTTAAGCATTTCTGAAGTGGGTAACACTTAAGATCGAGGTGCTTATGGCTAGCGCAAGTTAATAGATTAGACGGCCCTTATAAGATGCCTATAAACATTAATAAGGCCAGATTAGTACCCCAAAAGGCCCCTGGGCACTGAAGCTCAGGCGCCCCCCCCCCCCCCCCCCCTCCAAAGGGAGTGATAACAGAGGTATCAACACCCAGACAGACTCCACAAACACACACAATGCTAAGACCCACCTTCATTCTTTGAACCTCTAGCCAGGCATGTCAAATCACGCACCTATTGGTCAAAAGCTGAATGACTAGTCCAGCTCAGCAGGCAGCAAGGATGCCTGTCCAATTTGATAAACCAAGTACTACCATCTCAGTCACAAATCACAAGACAATGATACAATTAGTTGAATCATCTCAAGGCAATGTGTGGCTCAATATATTGTTCTCTGAAAATCACAGAAACAGAAAGCACACCAGTAATTCTGACAGAAATGTGACTTTTGTCGACGTGACTGACAGAACAATTCCATCACACCACAACACAGATGAGTGCAAGTAGCAAAAGAACAGTCACTAAGTGACAGCCGGGCAACACACTGCAAAAGACAACATACTGCACTTGACAAACTAACTCACACAGGCCTATGGCAGCATCACACAATAATTATGCAAAAGACCTGTTATGCAAACAGCATATCAAATAAACTCATAGATAGCGTAATAGCTCTTACTTTTGAAGTTCTTCTTTCTTGTCTTTTTCTTTGCTAAGTCGCAGATCAAGTTCAGCTCCCTCATCAGCTTGGACTCGATGGCCATCAAGGACAGTGCAGAAAGCCTCTTCTGACCCACAGAAGATGTCCTGAGTTGTTCTCTGTCACTCACAGACTAAAGTTAGCTGCTGTTAGCTGAGGCTGAGCATAGCTGGGTGATGGGGATGTTTCCAAGGCAACGTTGGCTAGCTCGACATCACTCGCTTCTTTTCTAGCTCATTTGAAAAAGCTACTTAATAGCAGGATATTTATTATTGCAGCCATATATTTTTTCTTCTTCCTGTTTCCTTGCTCCAACACACCTGATTCTAATGAATTGGTCGTCATGACGCTCGGCAGAAGCCGGATAACGACCATTCATTTGAATCAGGTGTGCTGGAGCAAGGAAACATCTATAACAAGCAGGACAGGGGGCCTCGAGGTCAGGGGGTCCCAAGGACAGGGGGCCTCGAGGTCAGGGGGTCCCAAGGACAGGGGGCCTCGAGGTCAGGGGGTCCCAAGGACAGGGGGCCTCGAGGTCAGGGGGTCCCAAGGACAGGGGGCCTCGAGGTCAGGGGGTCCCAAGGACAGGGGGCCTCGAGGTCAGGGGGTCCCAAGGACAGGGGCCCCGTGGGCCCCGTGGAGTCAAGAAACACTGCTTTACATGCTTTTGTGTTTACAATAATATGTGTTAAGAAGACTTAATACATCTTACTAAGGCCTCATTACCGCTGACCTATTACACCTAATACAGCACCTGGATCTAACAAGTTAGCCAGGAGTGTAATACGATATGAGAAAACAATACAGACCAGTAAAACTGGAATAGAATCCCACTGTTGCGATACATTATCATTGATGTATTTTAAATTGATGAACAACATTGCATTAAGTATGTTATTAGTTATACACATGTCTGTGTATTCTTTGCGCCTGCCACATTTTTGCAGTGACACAGACACACAGACAGGTAACCACAAAACACACAAGCAGTCGTTCGCACGGGCACGCTCGCACACCACGGCCCTCCTGTGCTAACTTCAAAAGGTGCTTTGATCAGAAATCTGGCATCCAGCTCGCTCAGATTCTCTTTTCCGAGGCGTATTATGTCTTTTACGACTTTCCTCTCTGTTAGCTTAAGAACATCAAATCCAGAGGAGCTGAATAGGCCTCAGATTTGTATTGTCACAGTCTTAGGCTTTGTCATGTGTCAGTCTTTCCTGCCATCCTTGTTTGCGTTTGGTAAGATACCGAAATGATGTCGGAATAAGACTTGAAATGGAAACACTCATGGTCGGCTCAAATCTCTCTTAGGACGATCACAGCCAGTTTTTCCATTCTTTTTTCCTCGCACCATTAGAACAAAGTCAGGAAGCAGGAGCACATTTTCAAGTATTATAAAGAAAGCATCCAAAAAAAGAGTAACACAAAAAGTCATTAGTTGAACTCCTCTACCACACAAGTGCCCATGAGAGACCAGTCATCTGGAACTCGTGTTACTTGTCTCTTTATTGTCCAATCATTTCCAGATCAAGCTGTTAACTCAGAGAAGAGCACACAGGAACACAGTGTGAAATATTATTCATGCGATAACGTGCATCATAAGAAACAGCTTAATCTACCTGAGGAGCCCCAAAGGTATGAATTATGAAGGCATTTATGGGTGCCTCGTACACGGCTGTGTTTATTCTCAATTTATGGCTGACAGAGCTGAGAGCAGGAAAGCCTCTTTGAAACCCTTAAAAACCTTGTGTTTTATTACGGCACTGCCACACCACACAGTTACAGTAGGACCGCAAATGACTCCCCGTGGACCTCCCAGCACAGCCATCCCCTACATTCTTAATTTTTAAGACATCATTCTTTTCAAAAACACTCAACCTCGGCAGAACACGGCGTTTATAAATGTGATGAATTACTCTCATAAGAAGCAAATTTTTTCTCATCAAAACCAGAAGATGAAAACGTCTAGTCTTCAGAATAAAGCCTGAGCTCTTGGGATGAGATAATTCAGGAGAACAAGGATTCATATTTGTATGATGTCTCTTTGTTTGACACCAAAGCCCCCCAAAAAACACGTCATCATTTTTTTTCATAAGGGTGAAAGAGAAAAAAAAGGGATAGACACAAAACAGAATAGCCAACTTTTGTACAGAACATCCCATTTATTGTCCTTGTGGAAACAACCAGGGATAGAATACTGGAAGGCAGTGACATCATTTACTTTGGCTTCGGTAGTCAATCAACTGCCCCTTAATGGGGTTGACATACCATGCAGTATAATAAAATATCCAGATTCAAACTGATCTGCTGAAAGCAAGGATTTGAAGATACATTAGAATGACCTGTCTGTGGATTGGGCCAGAAGGATCATTATATCCACCTGGACAGTGACAGATTAGGTGGTGATTATCTCTCTGACGGGATCAGCTCCAGTGACAGTGTCACTGACATGCCCGGACAAAATAATAAAATGGGATGGAAATAACTGGAGGAATACCTTTTTATTGCCGGAAGAATGACCTCAGTCAACTTGTCACATGGAGAGACAGCTCTGTACTGTTGTCTTTCTGGAAGGACACCCAATTTCTATGAAAAACACATAGTTTGCATTAACCTAAAGCACATAAATAATGGTCGGTGAAATTGCAGGACACATGATGGCAATAATTAATGGTCATCCTGGAGATGTCTGGAATATTTTTTTACACCAACATATAATAAATGAGGGCTTAAATCGATAATTCATCAAATGTTCATGTTTTTTTTTAACTCAATGACTCAAATAGCATTTTACAGAATAAATAACAAGTTAAGGGATGATTACCACTGTTGAAACAGACGTTTATATTCCATGGCCTTATGTAGAACAGAATGTGAACCGATTCAAATACCGTAGTATAAAGACACGACTTGGAACCATTTGAAACTGAATACCTGATTGGATAGCTCAACTGAATCAGACACGCCGAGTGGGCCTAAAAACACCATCTGTCCAGAGTTGTTCAACAGCCTCTCTGTCTCATCCTCCTGATGGATCTGCGTGGGCAGGTAGGGGAGATTACGGATGTTGCCGTACTTCACAAACACCAACACATCGCTTTTTGATTCAAGCATTATCATGCTCACTCAATCTGAAACGGATTGCGATTACCAAAGGCCTTTAAGACACAGCGCCCAAGAAAATGGGTGATTTTATGCAGCAGTGGAGTTGTCACTTTCATAATAATCATCACAGGATAAAACGCTGGGTAAAGGGATACAGTCTGGTCTAGAATGTGCCGCAGAAAGATCAGTGGTTATATAGGTGTGTGGGGGGCAGTATTCATTTTTCATAAACCTTACACAGAGAAGGAGAATGACTGATGGACTGCCTGATTCTGCACCCTAGGGAGTCCTGTTTTGTTGAGCAGTTCACTCCCAGTCATAGCTGACTGGGTTGCCTCTCTGGGGAAGCGGGAGCACCGAGACACCCTTTGGTGGAAATCTCGGCTTCCTCTGTGATTTAGGGAGCTGTGTGAAGATCAAAGCCTTGGTCCAGTCCCTCAAGTCTCTGCTCTGTAGGGAAAAGTCAGGTGCTGCGAAATGAATGGCTTAGGGTGGGTGATGAAAGGAAGACGACTTTGGTACTGGAAACGCAAGATTCCCCCAGCCCTGATCCCATTCACACAGCACATCCACGTCCAGTGTCAATCCAAATCGAGTTATCGCGAGGGTGAATGCGTTGGGTACTGAAGATGTACCATAATGATGTGCGAACGGTATATGAGAATCCAATTTGCTGTCCGTGTATCCGTGTGTGTGCATGTGCGTGGGTGTCGTGCATGGGCGGGGGGGGGGAGATGTGCAGAGGGGAGGTCGGCATCAGATTAAAAAAAAGAAATACAAACGGGCCCAAAACATTGCATTGTGTTGGTGTGCTTTCCCGAGAAGTTGATCATTAGCTAAAAACTGGAATTCATCAAGCAGTCACGCGTCCCCGGTGTGGGAGTGTGTGAAGTTCATCCTAATGAACCTGAAGCCTCCTCATTTGGGTCTTGTTCTGCAACGCGTGGAGCAGGAGAGTAGGAGGGAAGGATGCATGGCAGAAGACAAGGAATATGGTTATCGATTCCATTTTGTTTAACGATGTTGGGGAGTAGCCCAGTGTTGATCCTTCTTACCTTGATAGGTGTGTGCTAATACCAGCTGTGTGGTGTGTGTGACCCCTGAGATCACTGAGGGGGAGGACCAGCCTCACTAATTAATAATTCACCCCAGGCCGGGCCTCATCCCTGGCGTTTCCCTGTGATTACCGCCAGCAGCCAGGAGTCAAGGTTAGTTGCAATGGTAGAGCGCTGCTCCAACAATAGCCCAGGATTGGCCTTCCCAGTGGTGATGGAGAGGGGAAGCTAGAAGGAAGGAAAAGAAGCCCTCAACGAGATCTCTCGATGAGGGCCTGGGGGGGGGGGGGGGGGGGGGCAGCGGAAGGCCCATCGCAGGAGGTTCGGATGGGCCTTCTTAGAAGTGCAGTGTAAAATGAATGCAGGGGGTCTTGGAGAGTAAATATTGAATAAGTGCAGCTCAATGGAGACGGGGAAATCAAAAGCCGCCCCTGGGGAGGTGTTGACCCCTGCTTCCGTGCTGCTGACCTCTGCATTAGCATTGTGTTAGCTGAGGAGACGGGAGGTGTGTTGGAGGAGGAGAAGGAAGGGCAGCCTAGGAGCCTGTGGTGCTCAGAGAGAGAGACACAGAGAGAGAGACACAGAGAGAGACAGAGAGAGAGAGAGAGAGAGAGAGAGAGAGAGAGAGAGAGAGAGAGAGAGAGACACACACAGAGAGAGAGACAGAGAGAGAGAGAGAGAGAGAGAGAGAGAGAGAGAGAGAGAGAGAGAGAGAGAGAGGAGCAGGTCGACTAGGCCCAAACCGTGCTGCACCACCAACCCCCTGTGATGCCAGAAGAGGAGGAGGAAGAGGAGAAGGACTGTTTTTCGGCAGCAGGGGAGAATCGGGAGTGCCAAGGCCCGAGGCAGTCACTGGCAGTCTCGGTGGGTAAACCTTGACTCTGTGCACTCAAGACAGCCCACACTCTGAATATGATGCTTGACCCAAGACAGCTTTTTGGCAGCCAGATGGTTTTAGACAAGAAAGCTTATCTAACTTTAACCCTGGACGCAAAGCTTTTAACTTGAGATACCAGCTTGTTAAAGATCATCCCAAAGAGCATGTTCCCCCTCACTTTTTAAAACATCCATCGTGAGCTTTTGGCTCACAAGAAGAAGTGCCAAACTATGTCTAGAGGGCAAGTTGCGCTGTCAGTTGGCATAACTTTTATTGTTGTCTCCTACTTGGTGGTGCGATTGTGTGTTGCTGCAGCCGTGGTGTGGTTTCCCTGGTTCTGCTCAGCGTCCGATGGTGGACGTGTCGCTGGATGCTCAGCGGTGTGGCTGGATGCTCAGCGGTGTGGCTCAGGTGCAAAAACCCGCGTGGCGCCGATCCACTTTATTTTACGCTGCTCAAAGTCCGCCCCAAAACAGACGCCATCGTCTGTCAGTTCATCTCTTCAACCTGGTGTCCGTGGTGAAGCTCTTTTGTCAGAGAGCCATTGTGGTTCACGTTCTCCCACCCAAACGGGATTCCAACTTTCCATCCAACGACTTCAATTATCCATGCGACCGCGCATTAGCACGGCGGCGGTGAGGAACATAGATTGGGGTTGTCTGAACTTGAGGAGCGACGCCGGGGCGTTTAGCTCTGCGCCGTGGCAACCATGTTCTAATCTACCATGGAAGAGGTCAGCTCCTCTCTCACTGATGAAAGAGGCAGATATGTGGGAGTGATAAAATTTTCATAACAGATTTATAGACTTTAGGCCTTTTCTTTCATGTATTAATAAGCCAGTGAACATCTGAGCACAGGAGATTATGGACTCAAATCAGCCTAAATATGAATAAGTCTGCTTGTGTTAATGTGATTTGGATCTCAGCTTTTCATCTTGGTAAGTGTCAGTGAGGGAGAGCAAGACTCATTCATTATATTTAGCTGATGATGGGGCCCTTGCTATTTCAAACAAACCACCTGCTACTACTCTCGGAAACCAATGATGAGTAAATCCCCATTATTGGATTCTCTATAAAGAAGCGTGCCACAGACAAGCTGGTCGCATGAATTATAGAGATGTCGGTAGGTTGTTTTACATCTGATTTCGTAAATTAAAATTGGTCAGTCGAGGTTTTGAGTGTAAGTGCTTCGTTTGACTCCCGGAACGAAAGCAAGCAGGATTGGTCCTTAGTCACAGACCTGTGGTAACGCCTCTGCTGTCAGAAGCCAGAGGAGTCTCCGTGATCGAGAGCACCCCTCCCTCCCTCCCCGCTGATCAGCAGGCCCGCTCACCTGCACCCCGGCCCTGCCCCCCCCCCTCCCCCCCTCGACCGCTGCACTGTCCCCGGAGCCCTCTGATCCGCTCCAGAGGGCACCAGCCTTCGGGCTGGTGGGGGGCATGATTCATCTGAAAGCCTAATTGGTGGGGGGGGGGGTTGCCCATCTCTGCCTGGAGCACCAGTGCACCTCCCTCCCCTCCTCCCCCACCCTGCCCACGTTCCTGTAGGGAGGGTCCTGCTGGCGGAAATCTGCCACAGAGATGGAGCTTTCGTGGGGCACAGTGTGAACTGGCAAGCCCCCGTGGTTCTAAATGGAGGAAGTGCCCTCGGCTCAATTACTGTCTGGTGAAAAGTGGAGGTGTCGTAATTGAATGTGACACCGACAGGCTGTGTGTGTGTGTGTCACGGCTGTGCCAGCCGCCTCTCATCGTCGTGACACATCTCTGAAAGTGATCCGCTGGTATGTGCACTCACGCCGACTCGCGCGCGTGGTGAAACCAAAGAGGTGGAAGTGTCCTGGAGCAAAGGAGAGCAGTTGTGGCGGAAGAATCGGTGGACGCGGTCTGTGTGTGTGTGTGTCTCTGTGCGTGTGCGCGTACACATCAACCCTGAGTTCAATCGCGTGACCGAGTCTCCCAGTGTATCAACGCGTGTGTGTGTGTGCGGCGGTGTGCGTGTGCGCGGCGGTGTGTGTGGTGGTGTGTGTGTGCGCGGCGGTGTGCGTGTGCGGGGCGGTGTGCGTGTGCGCGGCGGTGTGCGTGGCGGTGTGTGTGTGCGCGGCGGTGTGCGTGTGCGCGGCGGTGTGTGTGTGTGTTCACACAGCGGCGGGTGCCTGTCTGACAGGCGTGTGATGAGATGATCTCTGCGTTGAGCCTGTCTAAGCCAGGCGACCGGGCTCATCCTGCATCCCCCCGTAAGCCGCCCTGGCTCTTCAGGGCTGATTCAGAGTCCTTCCCCAACCTGCCACCTTTGACTGCACGAGCCCTCGGAATACCAACAACCTCGCCGTTCCACACTACCCCCCCCCCCCCCCCCCCTGCTCTCTGCTCTCCTCGCTGCCACCCATGCATATTTGATGCTTTGTCCCCTGATCTAAAACGCTCTGGCTTTGTGTACGGGTCCTCGGCGCTGTCACGTGCAGTGCGTGTGTTCGTCTCTGCGGCCAGCGCAAGGAGACACAACGTGTCTGGCAGCCCCCCCCCAAAAAAGCGGCGAATCACAAGGTCACCAGCCTAAACATCTGCTGGCTGCCGTGCGCTCGGCTGCCGTGCGGGCGATATCCCAAAGCCCCTCTCCTCCCCTCCTCAACTCCCGGAAAAGTGCTACGCTAGTCATTGTGTGCCTCGGTTTCCATGGTCATAGCCCTCTAGACTTCCAGCGCTCCGCGGTGTTGCAGACGGCACAGCGCGAAGGTTGCATATCTGTTCGCTTCTTCCAGAAGGAAAATATGCTGCATTCACAACAATGTGAACAATAGCAATAGCGGTGAGCCGGTGAAATGTTTATTCAGCACATTAAAGAGTAATGAGTAGCCTCGTCCAATGACTGAAACCACATTACTAACATGCAGAGTTAAGATAACCCCACTCTCAGGTTTAATGGGCTACTCGGATGAACATAAACAACACTATAATGAGCAAGGGCTCTGTATTCCCCTTTATTTCAGGATAAGCAAAAATGGACCCGGATACTTGGGCAAAAATACTCTGTGTGTGGCTCAAGGCAACTTTTGCGAAATTATCGGGAAGAACTTAATATTTCAAGCAGCTTTCGTGAGCAAGTTATTGGGCTTTCGAAGTTCTGGCTGCTTTGTCAAAGCGTCCAAAGTGTCAAAGCTTTCTCCCAGCGCACGCTGGTTACGTTTCTCCTATTGTTCCTGCAGGAGCTCTGTTCATCCACCTGCCTGGAGGGCGTGTGTGTATGTGTGTGTGTTTGTACAGTATATATACGTGTGTGTGTGTGTGTCATTGAAGAGTGGAGAACGAAGACAATGGTGTGTGTGTTGCACACAGCTGGAGAAGCCCTCGCCGTCTCCTGTTTTCACCGCTTCATCAAAACAAGAGGATCACAACTTTGTCTGCAAAAGACAAGCTTGCAATGTCATCATATTTACTGCCATGCCAGTGAAGTTTTCTGTTCACATAATCTACATTTTGCTTATGCGTTCAAAATCTTCTCCTTTTCCTGGACAGTAGACAAGTATCCAGGAAGGAAGGTGAATTCCTCTGACAATTACCTTCATATATTTCAGTGACACCGTGTGAAAAGAACCCTGTTGTGTACGCTCGTCATGAGCGCTTTATGAAAGTCGGTCGGTAGAACGCGGGTTTATGATTGGTCCAAATGTAGCCGTCGCCCCTAACAACCGAAGGGAGATTCTTCACCTGTTCCGTACCGCTCGGCTGTGTGACAAGCTCAAGCCGCGGTGTCACTGTCACCAAGCCGACGCTCTGTGAAAAAACCTGAGATAGAGAGCCAGTCACTGGGGGGAGTGACAGTGTGAGAACGTGCCTTGAACCTAATAGTCCCCATCTTTGGAGCCACTTCAGACTCTCACTCAATTTACCAGATCAAGTCGCTTAGTCATTCCCCCCTTCTCAGTAATGCATTCACCGCTAATGCTCCCGATGCTATTTGGGAATTAAGGTTAATCATCTCCTCATTCATCAGGCTGAGAGGGCAATTACTGACTGCTGGGAGAGCATGGGTGGCTTCGCTTCCGCGAGCGCGGCCTTATTTTTGTCACCACATGCCGCGGACTTCGTAATTACATCATAATAAAGCTCAATTAGGCGCTGAAAGGGAGCATATGCCGCTCACGACGGAGCTGTAATCTCACTCCCTCTTCTCCCTGCAAGTAAATAACCCCCCCGCCCCCCCCCCCCGCCCACGCACGCCCACCCCAAGAGCCTCTCCAGTCCACCACACACGTTCTACCCCACCACCTCCACATCTCCACCCCACCCAGCCACGGACTCTGTGGGCTCCGCGAGTCCCCACGCTCCCCCCTGTGTGGCTGTCGTGGACTGGGTGACCCCCCCGTGCGGTACTCCATGCCATGGACGGAAACAGACTCTGTTTCACATGCCGTACCTTGACTCTGACGCTGATGTGATGGTTGGTTTGGATCATTTCAGAACACCCAAACCTCTAGATGTTTCTGCCGTGTGGGTGTGGTTATCATCAGGTCGGCTGTGGGACATGTCCATCCTATTGGTCACAGGACTGTTAGTACAGTATTTGTGTATTGGTGTGTGTTTGAATGTATGTCTGTTTGTGTGTGTCTGTGACACACAAGGACTGGGTTGTTGGGATGATGTGTCCTGGTCCGGAGAATGTTCCAGCAGACCAGTGTATTTAACAGGCCTGGTCTAATCAGTGTTGATGGAGTGTGAGGGAGGGGGGGGTGGATGCTAATCTGGGTCATTGCATATGTAAATGCACAGCTGGGATCTTCGCGGTGCCAAAACACATCAACCAGGGTGTCTGAGTGTCGCCCAGCATTAGCTCCAACACGACGGGCCAATCGCAGCGTTAAACACAGCCTGGGGTCCGCCCTCCCCGGACAGACGGAATTAACACGATCACAAGCGGTGTCAATATCCCCAGCCGCATCCATCTAGCTGGCCCCACACACTCACCACAGGGACGCACTCTACACACACACACACACACACACACACACACTGCAGACAAACACATGTCTATGTCGGGTGTTAGGTTCTTTCACGAGCTCCGTCGAGGGGACAGGGATGTGCACCAGCGATGCCACAGGGCCCACGCCAACGCATCTGCTCTCGTCCGCAGAGTGACATCGTTTTAATGGCGTGTTGATCCCACGACCTGCTGAACAGAGGAAGCCCCCCCCCTCTCAGTGTACCCCCCCAGAGCCTCTCTCTTGACTACTGAAGGGCTGCCATCAGCAGGTACTTAGTCTGCGGGCTCCGCATCACCCGCTCTCCCTCCCCCCCTCTCCCCTCTCAGGCTGCACACTCATTACCTCAAGTGTTCCACGGACCATCGGTCTGGCCTGCCGTGCTCTCGCTCGCTCGGATCGACTCCCCCCCCCCCACCCTTCCCGCGCCACTTCCTGTCCGTCGTCCGCGATAGACGTCTCCCCCCCTCCCGCCCCTCCGGTCGCGTCGGGTGGTCCCGCGTGCGGACGATCCGGGGCGCGCGTGTCAGGTCGGATGCCGTCGGCTCTGGAGGTGGAGGGGGGAGCTGTGGAGGGGGGGGGGGGGGCATGGGGGCTGGTGTGGGGGGGGGGGGGGGGGTGATCAGAGTCTACACTGCCCTTTCCCTCAGATCACACATTACAGTGGAACAGGCTCGTGTCAGAACAGCAGCTACACCGAGATGTGCACAAAGGCCAGCGTCAATCAACTGGGCTATTCATCTGTCTGGGGCCGTAACCCCCCAACCCTGGCTGTCCCTCCCACCTGTCTGGCTGACAGGTGGATATTCATAGATCTGCTCCGGGGGCCCCAGCCCAGCCTGTCTGTGCGGCGCCGCTGAGAGACATCCCAAACAAGGCTCCACTTTGAGGCTTTTCCTGTGTTTGTGGCGACTGACCTCATCTGGATGGGAACCATCACGTCGCGTCTGGCTCGACTTGATTGTCGCTTTCCTTCCCGTCGTGTCGTCTTCATGTTCGCTGACGCCGAGTTCAGACGGCTTGCGTACACTCTGGTTCTGTTTTGGCGTGCTCGGTAAAGACGTTATTTTTAAGCGAGGGGGGGGTGTGTTTGCTGGATTGTGCATCCGTCCCTGGGTTCAGTCATTGACCCTGCGTCCACAGACAGGGTCCAGGCTGTGTGAGTCTAAGAGATAATGAATGCCTGCTCTCCCTGCACTGCTCTTTACTGGAGGACGTTTCCACTGCCGGCTGTATCTGCTTTTTAACTCCTCCCTCGTCGGTGATAAAACACACGTTTCGCTGTGGTCTCATCGCACGGTTACTGCTCCGCTGTCGAGTCGAATCATTAACGAGGAGCGGTGTTGTTGTTGATGTTTGGGACTGCAAGGGGGAGTGCGGTGAGAGGAAGAGAGAGGGAAACAGTCAATTCTTAAAAAAAATGAAATGTCTTGTTTAATGACAGGCTCACTGCTCATGTCTGCTTGTCCTCTCTCCTCCTCCTCCTCCTCCTCTCTGCAACCTCTTCTCCTCCTCTCTCCTCCTCCTCTCTCCTCCTCCTCTCTCCTCTCCTCCTCCTCTCTCCTCCTCCTCCTCTCCTCTTCTACTCTCCTCCTCCTCCTCTCTGCTCCTCCTCTCCTCCTCCTCCCCTCTCCTCCTCTGCAACCGCGGATGGCTCCCCTGACAGCAGGGATTTTACTGGCGCACAAATGAAGTGTGTGACATTTCTGCCACTTTTACAGGTCGCCACGGAGAGGGGGAGAGGGGGAGGAGGACCACCTCTGCTTAGAGGAACAACAGGATTGTTAAAACGGCCCAGCTCAGGTGCCCTGCATCAGGTCCGTGTGCTTTCTGCACAGAGCCTTAGTTGGAGGCAAAGGTGGGGGGTTTTGGTGGTGAGCGTGTCCGGGGGGAGGGGTGAGGATGGATGAGGGCCCGGGCGGAGGGGGCCCCTCCATGTATCTCCGCAGCAGAACTGTCAGAGGCGATTTTCCCGCCTCCGACTGTACTGCTGAGACGGAGGAAGCAGCGTGATCCATGAACCTCCATGAACCTGCATGAACCTGCATGAAAATCAATGCGGGCAGCCCAAACATGAGATCGATGCGCCCGGGCTTCCTCGGCCCGCCTTGCTCCGTATCAGTGAGGGGGGGGGGGGGGGGGGGGGAGTTCACCGGAGTGGGTCGCCACTGCCCCCCCCCCCCCCCCCTCTACACCTCCCTCCCTGCCCGCCCAGATCCTCGCCAAACGTGGGAGTGTGGGGTGTGGGAGTGTGGGGTGTGGGGTGGAGGGAGGTGAGGGGGGGGGGGGGGTTGCGCGGTTGCGTGCCGCCCTGGGGAGAGGTGTTCGGGGGGCCAGGGGGTCTGTCATGTGAGAGGGCTGGGAGGACCGTGGGAGCAGTGACCTGGCCGTCAGGTCACTGCTCAATGTCAAGGCTCTCAGTCCTTGACATTCCCTCTGCAGCGTGTGGGCCTGGCTGGGAAACAGCAGCCTTTAACAGCAGGTTAACACAAACACGCACACGCGCTATCACGACACTGCTGCTATTATTGTATGCTTGTATTACCCTCGTTACTGATAGCACCCAAACTATTGTCTGTTTGGCTGCCATGTGTTTCGGGGCTCTTTCTGTGTGTGTATGTGTGTGTGTGTGTGTGTGTGTGTGTGTGTGTATGTGTGTGTGTGTGCGCGTGATGTTTTCTGTCCCAGCCATGCTCGAGCAGTCAGTCGATATGCCAGCTCAGGCGGTTGAGCCTGCAGCAGGCCGAGTGAGTGAGAACCCCATTGATTCCCTATAGAAGTCAGTCTGGCGGAAAGGTCTCTGGAGCGCCGTGGCATTTCAGATGGGAGAGACCCTACAGGTCAGGGGTCTCCCGGCCGATAGCGGGTCCACAGGGGCCGGGAGGAGCCTGACGGTCACACACACCTCAGCTCTGCCCCCCCCCCCCCCCCCCTCCCCCCTCCCATCTCATTAAAACTACACGCACCCAGGCAGTCCAGCCCACGCGCACCCCACACGGTGATACCTGGGCAAAAGCCCCGATCCGAAAGCCCGTCTTCCTCCGCCGCGCCAGCCCAGAGTGCTTTGCGGAGCTTGTTGTGAGATGCGATGCGGTCGAAAAATATGCATACGCCCCACGGTTTTTATTTCTGCAGTCGGCAGACATATTAGGATGCAAATGCGGGCCTCCAATATGCACGCGTCCATGAGCTGACTGTTGATGAACACCGCGAAGGCTTACGAGCGTCAGGTCTCGGGTTCCACGTTGCATCAAACATGGTTTTACAGCATGTTTCTTTCATGAGAACGATTCATTTGACATCAAAAAACATCTTTTCGCAATCAAGGCACATCTGCATAAAATTGTAGATGTCTTAGAAAAGGCTCTGTGCACGTATAGTTGCTTTGGACATGCCTGCTAGTTCTTCCTCCATACCGGGGCGGTTGATATTCACCGCATGGCCCCTCTCTCTATGCCCACTGTGTGTAGTGTGTGGTGTATGTGGGATGCCCCTCAGGTCAGAGGAGGGTAAGGGGGTTTGCCAGAAGCATTGCCCCCAGCAGGCTGATCCCTCACTGGGCACAGCTCTCTGATCTGCTCTCTTCGTCTCCTCTGCCAGACCGAAGGGGAAACTGTACCAGACTATTGATGTTGTTTAAAAGCAAAGCCTTGGTTAGCCTCTCTCCTGCTTGTGCTTTGGAACCGGACGGTTTTTGAAGTTCCTTTCGGATGAATCTTTTAGGAATTTGGGATGAAGACATCGGGGGGGGTTCTCGTTTTTTTTTCCACCATGGTCTCGGTGCTGAACCGGCGGACTCCAGGGTTCAGGGGAGAACCAGGTGAAGCAGCTCCTGGATGAGACCTTTCTTGTTGCAGGAGGACCTGGCCTGGGCTGGGCTGGGGAAGGGAGGATGAACCACGCCAGGGTGCACCTTGAAACCAGGTGCCAACACGATGGATGTACTCCATGGCACTTCAAACCAGCGTTGCTGAACATGAGACGGCAAGCCTTTGTTCTACCTCTGGAAATCCGAAACTCCAAATAAACAAACTGACCGTTCTCTTTCACCTCCGTAGAATTACCCGTCCACCACACACACACACACACACACACACACACACACACACACACATACATACACACACACACACACAACTGCCTCTTCAACTCCACTGCATCACCCCTGGCAGCTCATCTCCATGGCTCCCAGGCCCAAATGAAGTGCTTTATTAGGGGATCGCCATGGTGCCCGTGGTAAAGGCCAGCGTGAAGGATCCCCACTCTAAATGAGCGGCCTAATGAAAGGCACCACCAGCAGGCTTATATATAGACATAATGACCACAGCCGCAATGCCTGTTTACAGCGCCTCCTTTCCTCCATGGGAAGAAGCTGTTGCTTCACTGCTATTTGTGTGTGTGGGGGTGTTTTTTTCGCTGTACATAGCGCATGGATAATTGTTCGGTCCGGAACACCACATTCATCACCAGCGTTCTGGTAGGAACGCGTTGCTGTGATTAGGGTAGTGAGGCCAGACAATCTGGTGTGCTCTTCAGCAGGGAGAGTTCACGTCAGGGGTGTGTGTGTGTGTGTGTGTGTCTGCGCGTGTGTGTCTGACACACACACACACGCGTGCGCAGACACACACAGGAACAGTGCGTTGTTTGTTATCATGCAGGGCGGTGTCTGAGGCCTCTTCCATAATGTATGAAGCTCAGGGGAGCCCCAGCCAGCCGAGTGAGAGAGAGAGAGAGGCCCGGAAAGGCCCGGAAAGAGGCCTAGCTGTCCGACACATGTCAGCGCAGTCACACCACCTCTCCACGGACCTCCAACACCACCAACACACACACACACACACGCCTGGTAGGCTGACAAAGCTGTACACACTCTCACTCACCCACATCTTGTCAGACAAAAGTCAACATGATCCGTACAATGCCTGCTGGATTCCACAGTGTTGTTTGTGAATTGTTTGACTTAATGCACTTTTCCTTTTGTCCCTTCCGGAGTCTGACTCCTGAATGGCTTATATATACATAGACTGTATAGAAACCTGGGTGTCAGTAATTCATTAATGACATTAGAGTTAATTAAGTGGAATGTTCATAGACTGTCAAGCCTCGTTAGGCTCCATCTACTAATTGGCCTCTCCAAAGGTGAAGAGGAGTGGGTTACATTTAACACAGGAATGAATAATTCTTTTGATGTTAAGCAGTATTTTGGCTGTTGCAAGAAAGTCAATATGAGGTGTGTGTGTGCGTGTGTGTGCGTGCTCTGAGTGCATGTCCGCGAGTGTTTGCACACAAGCTCGGCATGCGAGTGTGTGCGCGCGCAGTGCGCGTGCCGCTCTCTGGCTCTAATCAAACCGTTGTTGTGTTCCCACGTGCCGTCCAGGGTTCTACGAGGCGGGCAGCATCTCATTCCTGGGAGGATGATATGGAAATGGTTTGTTTACACTGCCTTGGAGCACATGCCCTCTGTGTGTGCGTGTTAGACTTCCAGGTAAGGCTGACCAGCGCTGGGTCCTCCCCATCACCTCCTGCCTCTGGGGCTCCGCTCTGCGTGTCCTCTGGCTCTCTGACCTGGAGTACGAAGAGAGCGCTCTCAGCTACGCTGGTTTAAAGCTGAAGGTGAGTGCAGGTTAATAAGTAAGATACAGAGCTTCTTCAAATTGGAAATCAAGCGGGAGATGCAGATGTCTGTCACTGTATGGGAATTACAATATGGGACCTACGAGGGGAACGAGAGTTTTACTGTACAGAGTTAAAAGTAGAGTTATGATATTGCATTGAGAACAGTGTCAAATTATGCCTTCATCAAATTAAGTGCAAATTAAGTGCTAATTAATAGTGTTTCATTTCAATTGAAGTGTTTGTGCATGTGCGTGCGTGTCTGTATATTGTGTGTGTGTGCAGTCTTGATTTCTGTGAGGAATGTATGTGTATGATTTCTTGTGTGTGTGTGTGTTGGTGGATAAGGTCCCAGGGGGCAGGATTACCCTTCTGCATGCCCCAGGCCAGAGCAGCTCTGGGGGGGAATTACTCTCAGGTCTGCACCCTGCCTGGATTAGACTTCTGGGCCTCATTTCATCTCCTTATTTACCTCTGCAGCCCACCAGAGGAAACGCTCAACTGCACAGAAAGAGCTAATTGATGCTGTGGAAAGCCAAGGAGAAGCTCCGTCTTCCCTTCATTTGGTTTGATGGTGTTCTGAAAACAAGCAACACAAGTCAGTCAGAAAGAGGCTATTATGTTTGTGGAGATCAGAGGTGGAGGTCTTTTTGGGATTAATGAATGTGTGTGTGTGTGTGTGAGGATGTGTGCATTGGCGTGCGCGCGTGTGTGTCTGTGCTAGTTGGCGGGCGTGTGTGTGTGCGTGTGTGTGTCCGTGTATGCAGAAATCCTCATTATTCTCGGGGGTTCACGTTAAGACACGGTCGCGGAGTGATGAGGACAGTTGGCAGACCTATTCCGCTGCTCTTTAACGAGCCCGTGATGGGGAGAACGGGCCGGTCGCCCCGGCAACCGGGGTGAACTCCAACCCCGGAGGTTGGCAACCTGTATATATTAGGATCACAGGGGTATGCAAATCCAGCCAGAGTCCCTCTCTCCTGCGCGTCTTCTGCCAGCGCGTCCTTCTTGTTCAGTGGCGGACTTGACACGTGTGCTAACAGTGCCCTTGCTCTGAAGGGCGGAAGGCAGGGAGCTGGCCGC
>NC_085045.1:4251029-4254891 GCF_963692335.1 Osmerus eperlanus | reverse complement strand
GGAGAGAGGGGACGGGGAGTCGGGGAGGGACACGCCCAGGGACATCCACGGCGACGGGATCCTCATTCTGGGGCAGGACCAGGACTCCTTCGGGGGGAATCTGACCGAGCCGTTCGTGGGGAATATCACGGACCTGAACGTTTGGAGTGCGATGCTGGAGGGGAGGACGTTCAGGGCCCTCAGCAACTGCGCCGCCAAGAGGCAGGACGTCCTGTTCGGCTGGAGCGTGGAGCGGGTGAACCGCCATGCTGTGGTCAGAGAGGTGTCCGCCATGCTGTTTTGTCCAGGTAAGAGTGCCTTTTTATTCCCAAAGCACTGAGTCTGTCCAGTGCACATCATGTCAGGCATGTTGATTCATCTGCCCCCTTGTGGTCATTTATTGCCACTCCAGCTCTTGTGAATTCCAATGTATCAATTCTGTCAAAATCATTGGTCTGATGATTCTTTTGAAGAATAAGTGACTTGCCCAATAGTGATTTGTTGTTAGATGTAGTAGACCAACAGAGCTATAGTGTTGTAACAGGTGAAAAAAACGGTGTATTTCTCATTTTCTGAGAATTTTTACAAACCCTCACACTTGTATCAAATGTATCTTTATGTGTGACACCATTTTGCTCTACCATTGAGATTTAAGCCTAAACATATTGATAGCCTTAACCCCCTGAGTAAAATCGCTAACAAACCTGCTTCTCCCTAAATCTGTTTTTTTTTCAGTCCCTGCCAACTTCTTTGTATAATTATTCTGGATGATCTCACTCCAAAGAGACCGTTTAGCCCAGGCGTAGTATGGTTGAATACATGCAGTCTGAGATAGAGGAAGGATTTTAGCATGGTTGGCTGGCCCAGGGCCATGGAAAGGGCAAGTAGGGGGGGGGGCATGTTCCAGTGGGGACTGCAAACAACAGCAGTCAGTGCATTCACTATCTTTTTATGTCATTCTGTTAACTGAGCAGTATTATGAACCTAAACGGCTTTGTTTAGTTTTTCATATATTACAAATGTGGTATGCAAAATATCTAAGTAGAGTCCATGTTGTGTGCATATTAGATCTGTGCAATGTCAATTATTTAGTCTGGTTAGTAGTTTTGTCTGATATAAAACATTGTCCTTCACATCAGTCATGTTTTGTCTGTCTGTGGTTTGTGTGTGTGTGTGCGGGGGGGGTGTGTGCGTGTGTGTGTGTGCGGGGGGTGTGTGTGCGTGTGTGTGTGTGTGCGGGGGGTGTCTGTGTGCGTGTGTGTGTGTGTGCGGGGGGTGTCTGTGTGCGTGTGTGTGTGCGGGGGGTGTCTGTGTGCGTGTGTGTGTGCGGGGGGTGTGTGTGCGTGCGTGTGTGTGTGTGCGTGCATGCATGCGTGCAGCGGTCCACAGACAGGAGGAGCAGGACTGCAGAACCCTGGAGAGCAGGGCAGCTCAACAGCGCCCTCTGTATGGCCGTGCAGACTGCTCCACCCCACTGCTCTTCACCTGCAGGACCAGCGCAGGTGAGCCGCCACGACACGCAGGCCCAAACGTCTCCCCCGGCACCAGTGCACTCCCACACATAGACTTATATACAGCAGACACAGCAAACCTGCTCTTTAAAGATGGCGTCCCCATTCATTTCTATGGAAAGTTCTCAGTGGCGCAGTGAGGCAAGCGAGAGCGCGAAACAGGGCCATCTTTCCAGTTCCGGCTCGTCCGGTCTTGCGCAGGTACCTAATCGGAAATGCAATACCACCAACATCCACTGGGGGCGTTGCCTCCAGCCGAGAGGTGGGGGTCTGATCCCACAGCTAACTGACGTCACGGTCAAACGCACAAACGGTTCAGAGAAGTCGAACATTAGATGAATGTATAAAAGGAGACGACTTTCTAATGATGGCATTGGTCCCTTTAGAATGCGTTTTAGAGAAAGCCTTTGGCGGTTTGAAAGAAAACTCTTTGTGTTTCAGAGAGCTATCAAAAGAGGAGGGAATTAAGGGCAAGTCAGAGTGCTCATCCCAGCTCTTTTATGAAGCATCTCAAGCAGTTGTCTAATGACACTCAGGTACAGTAAAAACTTCAGGGTTATCGGGATTAAAAAACATATTTTCAAGACATATTTTGCTTCATTCCTCTGCTCTGTGTTATGGCGAGTGTATGTTCTTATTCCAATGTGTGTGTGTATGTGTGTATATGTCTGTGTGTGTGTATGTGTGTGTGTCTGTATATGTGTGTGTGTCCAGGGCATAGAGGTCCTTCTGGGGGAACCAGTGGGTCAGGTGAGCTGGGGTCATGTGTCCAACCTGCTGGATGTCTCCTGCCAAGTCCTGGAGGAGAGCAGGGAGGAGCTGCAGCCTGGAGACATGCTGGCCTTGGTCCAGCTGCTGTCCCAGGCTGCAGACCTGCCCGCAGAGCCCGACCCTGAGCTGGACACACCGTCGGAGGGCAACAGGAGCCAGGCCAGTGCTTGGGAGCTGAGCGAGTACTTCATCACTCTGGCTGACAGGATTATCAGTCAGGACAACGCACCCAAGTGGCAGGCCATCAGACAGGTGCCACTCGCTCAGTCAGACTGGGACAGAAACAAACGACAGCCTGTTACTGTTTTAATGACAATGTCTGTCCACCAGAGGGCACTCCGTTGTCATAGAAGCCCTTATTCATGCGAAGTCACGGCATCCGCTGCTATGAAATGGTAGAAATGAACTTTCGGAGTTTGATCATGAGAAATCTTTAAAGATAGAAAACAAATTCCAATTTATATTGTGGTGACATGGATATGTTATTAATGTTGCATAGGTTGAGCACTTTGCAGAACTACAGTACATTGGCTGGTGCAGTAAATCCTATAAATGCTACTGATGAAACACGTTTAATGGTCCTGTAATGGAAGACAGTTAAGAGCTCCTCTGAAGTCCTAATGTACAAACACACCGCATTGTGTGTTGAGCGTTCTCGATGTATTCTCGAGATGGCTTCATGAGAAGCGCGGTTTTCATTCGAGCAGCGAGCAGCGCTCTCCTCCCCCACCCACCCACCCACCCACACCCCCTCCCTCCCTCCCCCCCCCCCCCCCGGCCTCTCCACCTTCCAAGGCCACAGCAGCCCAGACTGAATGTATTACAACAGCACTCTGAGACATTGTGTGCACCATCCAACGCTGCCTCTCTCTCCCTTTCTCCTCGCCTCTCTCTCTCTCCTCGACTCCCTCGCCCTCTCTCCACCATCTCTCGCTCTCTCTCTCTCTATCTCTCCCTCGTTCTCTCTTTCAATCTGCTCGCCTGGGTTCTCTCTCTCTCTCTCCTCGACCGCGGGCCCTGCCCCGCACTCCAGGTGGTCAGTGGTCCAATGGCCGTGGTCAAGAGCATCGACCGCATGGCGAGCGTCTTCAGCCCCCGCCTGATGGCGGAGACGGAGCGCCTCGTCATTCACAGCCCCAACATTAGTGAGTCACTCACCTCGCCGCTCTGAAGCCTCACCAACCTCTAAGAGGCTCGGCTCTGAATGAGCAGAGGAACTTCACCGCACAAAGCAATATCGAACCGCATACTGGAGAGGGCCTGTGTTCTCTTACTCTGCAGTCAGAGCAACATGTAACCATGCATTTACACCGCTTAATGAATCGGATGCATCCATTTTCGATTATCTGTCTGTTTTTATTTTGCACCAGACATCTCCGACGACCTCCTCGATAGTTTTTATTGACGGAGAACTGTGCGGTTGTGTCCCTTTTTGTATTTATCAGAGTTGGAGGTCCAGCAACACAATTTGGACCAAGAATCCGCCGGGTCCAAGTTCTGCGGCCCTGAGACGGACAACAAGACCAACCTGGACTGCATCTCCATCCCGTTCCAGAACATGCGAAACCTCCATGACAACGGTAGTCCGTGCCCATGTTCTT